>NC_090730.1:177526724-177536724 GCF_036898095.1 Palaemon carinicauda
CCCATTTTGATTTTTGATTGTTGCAGACCACGTGTCTAACCCATAATTTTCATCATTTTGAATTGCATTTTTATGATTCCATTTTGTCTTTGTTCAGATGTCCGTTTCTTTGATGTAAATTTGTGAATAAATCAATATTAGGTTAATTAAACCTCCTTAGTATTTTTGCTCCCTCATTTATTTTAATGTGTGAAATGAATAGTTGATCACGGGACAAAGTACCCAATATTTAAAGAGAAAACCTAAGTAAGTCTATAGGTGGTAACAGCGAGGAACTTTGCATTAATATATTTGCTTCGAAGGTAAAGATCCTTATCTTTATAAACTTTTAAACTACTTTACATCACTGCTCCCATTTTGGATTTTGTCTTAATTACATTAACGTAAAATACCTGTCCAGCATCTCATTGGGGTAGCTGGGACGGAGCCGAAACAGAGCCTGAGAATGAGATGACTATAGACCTGACAAAGCTAGAGTAGGCCATAAATTATTGATATTTCTACGTGTGGAGTACTCCGGCCTCTGGACAGTAAATTTCCCTTTTGTATTTGAGAGTGATGGTTAGTGAATTGTGACAGTAAAGTATTAGCAGGGTGTCTGTGCCCCGAGAGTAAGTGCTCCTATCCTCCCCTGTTGAACTTTATGTAACTGTTATAAGGAGACTTTCCCGGACTAAGTTCCCACTCAGAACATAACCATAAAAAATTCTCCACACGAGTGGTCCTTCGAACCGGATCTTTTACCTTTGACTTGTGAAGCATTAACGTAATTAATCAGCTTGATTAAGCATATAGTAACTCGCTATATCACTTATCCACACGCACACAGCCAGTTTGTCGAATGTGTAATGCCCAGACTTTAATTGGGAAGAGAAATTTGTAATCATCGTGAACTTTTTGTATCGACCACATGTTTAAGGAAAGAGCTACGTAACCAGGTTATTTTGTTGCTTGAATGTTCTCTACAGAAAGAATAGAATTTGTCGTAGGAACTTCACTTTATCTCGGATCCGTTCACCCACGTGTTGTGGCGGAATCCACTTATACCAGAAAGTTCTAAGCTACTTGAACTAAGGTTTTGTTGTTCAGACGCCCGTGTTTACTGCTCAGCTAGAGCGCCGGTGTACTCGTTCTGTCAACTAATTTTGCTAGCTAAGCATCTAATTTGTAACATTTTGTACCTTGGTCTACCTTCCTTTGTGTCGTTTACCTTCCCTAACCAACATTAACTTTTCTAACTAACATTCCCCGTATACCTAGCACATGTCCTTGTCCTACCGAGCGAATTGGCGTAACATAATTTTAAGTCTTCTTACGAGTAACGTAGAAACTTAATAACACCAAGTCCGCTTCATTCCACGTGTTTGTTCCGAGATGGCGGATCTTGTTTACAGCCCAAACTAAGGGTGTGTAATTGTTTGCTACCGTGAGTAAATTACTGTGTGTAGTTCATTTAATTTCCTTTAGCGAGGAGATATTATTTTTGTCCTTTAGCGAGGATATTTTTGTTTTACCTCCGCGTGAGGGAAATTTCATTTTGTTTAGCCTCCAAGAGAGTGCACTTTAAAATCTAAGTCGTTGCCTCGTGCGCCTATTTACATTTTGAATAGATCAGTGGTCGCCTTAGTGCGCCCGTAATTGTGAAATCGTCACAACAGTGTCAGCCTCGACCTGTTATTTTAACTTTTAACCTAAATCTTTGCATTTATAGGCCCTAGCGCTTTCTCATATGTTTTGCTTCTCATAAATAACTTAATTCAATCATTTATCGCCAAATGCGTATGTCATTTCTTTCAGTAAAGTTTGTCATGTGACCGAGCATAGTCTGCTTTGTTGGGCCCGGTCACTTTGAATTTTAAAGTAATTTCATGATTTATATGTTTTTTGTCCATTTAACCATTTTCCTCCAATCATGAGTAAATTTAAATATTCATTTATCACTCTTGCAAATTTGTAACGTTTCATTATCACGTTCCTTTGAAAATTCAGTTACCCTTTGTTTGCTTCCACGAATCCGTTCATCAAAACGTGGTCAATCCAAGATGGCGGACTTCATGTTTAACGTAAACAACCCTCCACCGCCTAAGGCGGAAACGCTTAGCCCCGAGGAGATTAACGCTAGGCTTAAGGAACAGGAATTAACATTCACCTTTGTTTGTGAGGACGCAGACCTAGCACTTCATGCTCTTGCTTCAGTAGATTTTCCCAACATGGGTCCTGAAGCCGTGGATCATTTTAAAAGTGAAATTAGTAAAGTAAAAGATGAACTTAACCATTACAAGAATTTTTGGAGACGTCATTACGACCATCCTATTGTCAAAATAAATTATCCCGCGCTTGCTGCTTGTTCAAGTAAAGTTGAAATTGCTTTTAATAGCCTCATGGCTCATCCAAATTTACTTATAAAACCTAATCAGTCTTGTTCTTCAACGAGGACGACACCTTCAGTGACACGTCCCGTTGAAAATGTCATTAATGATCCCCTAGTTGATCCTTTTAATGTCTTGGCAGTCAGGCACAATGTTCATAATTTTGTATCAACTCCCCAATCGTCTCATTTCAATACTATGTTGCCAACACGGCATACAATTAGTAATTTTGTGTCAGCCCCACCTGCTCTACCCTCATCTCCAAACCTTAAGCCACCAGCGTTTGATCACCCTCAACCCCCTTTGTCTTTGCCGCCGGTGACAGTCCGTCCCGGAGGAAATACCATTCATCGTCTTAACATGGACCCCCCAAGTGGTAGCACGAATACCACCCAACTTAACCATGTGCGTGATGGCCAGCAGAGGCCTGTACCGGTAGTAGATTCATTCATTAAAACCGTACCATTCCATGGACCAGTGCCCACGTTGCCTGATCGTCCTATCTTTAAGCCACTAACTTCCGCTCCAACCCGTGTTGACGCTAAAACATCCCCGTCAGGATTTGAAACCCGCTCTCAGAATGAGGCGCGTGATCGCAAGGTTGAGACTTTAACAGTCAGAAAGGAACCTTTTGCGCTGACGGCGGATTTAGCGAAGGTCACACATGTAGACCTAGCACCGGAGCTTAGAGCCTGTTTACGATTCACCTTGCTTAAGGATAACGGTACCATGAACATCATTCATTGTTTTCATTCACTTTTATATGGCACAAGTGTAAGCCTTTATTATTTTTGCCAAGTCATTCAGCAGCATTTTTTCAGCCAATCCCCTGCTTTAACTTCAAAGCGTGAATTTAATTTTTGCCTTGACAACTTGTCATGTTGCTATAATCCCCCTGACATCCTTCAGCTCGTGCTGAAAATAAGTTTTGTTTTTAATGTTCCCCTTGCAAACGTTTTCATTAAAGACGACATCCAAGACTTTCCCAGTCAGAAATACGATGTCCCCATAGACCTAGTTCGTCTCGGTTTGTCTTTCAAGCTAGTGTCAAATAACTTTTCACTTTTTGACGCCGAGAAGGATGCAACTTTTCTCCTTTTGTCAGGCGACGAATTCAAAGCTTTCATCACGCCAGTCATTTTATATGTAAAGACATTTCATGTAAAACGTTGGGTGTCAGACTTGGATTGGGATTCACCCCCATAATTTTTAATTTGTCATGGGCCGGACTTGTTGCTGAACTCGACTGATATTGGCTTACGTTTTCTTTGCTCTATCCGTACCCCTAGGGTGGGAAGAATTGAGTATTTTTAATCACTTGATTATCATTGCATCGTACGTTTAAAGTTATAACTGATCATATACTTAACTTGACGCTTCCGTGAAGCATTGCCTGCGGGTTAAATTTTCCCCAAATTCACGTGAAAGCATAACTTTTGACTCGATTGATTTCAATTAACGTTAACAGCGTTTTGTTAACTTTAAACGGACGTTGAAGTGAAGAACGACTTCACTCTTCATTCAGCCAGTAAGCTTATCTCGCTCATACTAACAAGTAGTTGAATCATATTTGCCGGAACTAACCCCTCTCCCTTTTTTCTCCCCTTTATCCCCAGGGTGTGAAGAATTTTCTTCACTCTTCTTCTTTTAATCGTATTTTTAGCTCTCTTCTACTAATACTATAGCTACCCCTTAAACATTCTCTCCTACATCTAGTTTTCTTTAACGAACATAGGGAGAACTAATCTAAACCTAAACTTGTTGACAGCGGCGCACGCCATGCTCGTGACGTCACAGCGTAGATACGCACGATAGAGGGCCTTAGTCGTAACCCCGGCGTATGTTGGTTCTTTCCTTAAACTACATGGGTCGAGATTAAATTCCTAAACTGAATTTTAAATATAAATTTCAATACTGCTGAATTAATGCATCTTATATTTCTCAATACCAATTAAGGTTTGTTAATTTTAAGATGTATGCCCATCGCACCAGTCCATTGCTGATTAATCATTTAAAATATTAATTTTTAGCAAGCCAGAATAGGTAGGATTATTGTATATATAAACTCCCTTAGAGCAGCAAGATTTCTCTAAAGTATTCAGTACAAAATCCTGCCTCCTCTGCACTCCTTGCAACAAAATATTGCCCTGTCCTGAAGTCCCGATATGGCACCCTCAATGGATTACCGTGCGCATCAAGCTCCTCACCTGTCTGGAAAGGTGAAGCCAGGTGATCTCTTCGACCTTAGCGTCGGCCCCATTCATCAAGAAGCTGTCTTGACCGATTGACCGGCCTGGTCAATAGTTAATCCGTGCACTTCTGGCTCACAACCCCCCCCCCCCATCCCCCTCTCTCCCAAAACTCGACTCGCAAAAGATTGCTGCCGGTCGGAGAGATTGAGAAGAAGAGGACCCTGGTGTACCTAGTTGCAGCCACAGTGAGAATTCTTGGGGTGAGCCAGGCAAGAGTGCAACGTGCCAATTAGTGCGACAACCAGGTCAACAGCCACCACGGGCATAGGACTAACCTTAAGGGAGTGCAGGTACTACATCAATGGCCATTTAGTTTTCCCCCATTTTTTATTAGCTTAGACTAATTTTAACTTTATAGGGAACCTGGCTAATTACACTATTCGGACTGTGTGCGGTGGGATTGTGTGTATATATATTTTTCTATACAATTTTTTGCCTTTTGAGACTACCATAGTCTCTGGGTCACGTGGGCCACGTGCCAGACCCCATTTTGATTTTTGATTGTTGCAGACCACGTGTCTAACCCATAATTTTCATCATTTTGAATTGCATTTTTATGATTCCATTTTGTCTTTGTTCAGATGTCCGTTTCTTTGATGTAAATTTGTGAATAAATCAATATTAGGTTAATTAAACCTCCTTAGTATTTTTGCTCCCTCATTTATTTTAATGTGTGAAATGAATAGTTGATCACGGGACAAAGTACCCAATATTTAAAGAGAAAACCTAAGTAAGTCTATAGGTGGTAACAGCGAGGAACTTTGCATTAATATATTTGCTTCGAAGGTAAAGATCCTTATCTTTATAAACTTTTAACCCTGGATAGGTACGGTCCTCGGACACCCCTTTAAGGGTATACTCGGACGCGAACGACCCCGACGCCAAAAAAAATTCTTGAAAAATCAGTTTTTGCAGTAACCTCCTTTTTTCTTTTGCCAAAAAAAACTTCAATGAATGCTTAAAACAACTGTAAAGATAAATACTACTCATCTGCAGAAAAACTATTTATTATAAATATTTTAAAAAATTAAGTAGAAAAAAAAAAGACCTGACATAAAAATTCATAAAAAAAAAGTTTATACATATATACACAAATCCTTTTAGGAATTGATTCTTGAATGTTTAGGACACATCTTGATGCATTTTGGATGAAGTCAGACCCATGGAGGTGAAGATCTGAAATGAGAAAAAAAGGGTAACTTTTTTTGGCCAAAAAAAATTGTCCAAATTTCATGAATTTTTTTGGGTACCCAAATGAAATAGGAAGTGGCTAATTTTTTTAGGGAATAAACATATGTTATCCTAAAATAGAAATATGTAAAAAAATCTTCATTATTTTGTAAATTACATTTATATCAGGGGCCATATCTAAAGGTAATTTTTTGAGTACTTGGAAATTTCGTAAAAAAATACATATATTTAATATATAATATGATATTTATGCAGGTAAAAATATACCAAAATATCACAAATTCTATAGGGAACAAGAATATATATAGATAGGGCAGCTTACGCTTCGGATATGTCCACAAAATGGCCGCCAACCACACTGACTCAGACTCCCTAATCTGCCACTTGAAATGTAGGAAGGGTATGTCAATTTCAAGGTGTTATTTACTAATCTAATTAATATTGGATATGCATAAAAATTGTATGGTGGGTTGCTGGATAATTGTCGATTATTTTACGTTTATAAAATTAAAATTCTGACCCAAAAAAATTTTTTAGAAGGGAAATAAAATCGAAAAAAAAAATGTAAAACAATATTTTAGCTAAAAAAATTTGATGATATTCAATCAAAAAAAAAGTAAAAAAAATTTTCCGACAAATAAACATCTAGAGGAATCATTACTCTGTGATAGTTCCTTAGTACGTAGTAATTTTGAAAGAATTGGGAAAAAACGAAAAAATGGCAATCACCGGAAAATCGAACACATACCTATATATACGCCATATCTGGCTAAAAAAAAGATAGGCATGGGTAGCCAGATCATCTAGAAACACTTTCCAACACTATAAAAATATAAGTTTTGCGACACTACTTGCCAATTCCTTACGGTAACATGACTAAGCAAAAAAATGCAAAACAAATAAAAAGGGGCACTCGTGGAAAAATGGCCATTCTAATATACGGCATTTCAGAAAAAAAAAATTTCAGCCACGTGCTAGGCAAACCATCAAGGCATATTTTCCGACAAATAAACATATAAATGAAATATTACTCTGTGATAGTTCCTTAGTACGTAGTAATTTTGAAAGAAATGGGAAAAAACGAAAAAATGGCAATCACAGGAAAATCGAACACATACTTATATATACGCCATATCTGGCTAAAAAAAAAATAGGCATGGGTAGCCAGATCATCTAGAAACACTTTCCAACACTATAAAAATATAAGTTTTGCGACACTACTTGCCAATTCCTTACGGTAACATGACTAAGCAAAAAAATGCAAAACAAATAAAAAGGGGCACTCGCGGAAAAATGCCCAACATTCTAATATACGGCATCTCAGATAAAAAAAAAAGACATGCACGTGTTAGCCCAACCATCAAGGCACACTTTCTAACACATAAACATGAAAAAAAAATCAATAATATACGGCAATTCCTTACTACGTAGTAAATTTTTACAAATATTGAAAAAAAAACAGAAATTGGCAACCGCAGTTAAATACCCAATATACCAATAACTACGTCGTATCTGACAAAAACAAAATCACGCATGGGTAGCCAGATCATCTAGACACACTTTCCAACATTAAAAAAGCAAAAGTTTTACGACACTATTTCGCAATATCTTACGGAAAAATGACTTGGCAAAAAAATTAAAAAAAATTAAAAAGGGACACTCGCGGTAAAATGCCCGACATTCTAATATACGACATCTCAGATAAAAAAAAAGACATGCACGTGTTAGCCCAACCATCAAGGCACACTTTCTAACACATAAACATGAAAAAAAAATGAATAATATACGGCAATTCCTTACTACGTAGTAATTTTTACAAATATTGAAAAAAAAACAGAAATTGGTAACCGCAGTTAAATACCCAATATACCAATAACTACGTCGTATCTGACAAAAACAAAGTCATGCATGGGTAGCCAGATCATCTAGACACACTTTCCAACACTAAACAAGCAAAAGTTTTACGACACTATTTGGCAATATCTTACGGAAAAATGACTTGGCAAAAAAATGAAAAAAAATGAAAAAGGGACACTCGCGGTAAAATGGTCCTCGTGGTGATGAACGACATTTTAACTAAAAAAAAAAACATGCACATGGTAGCCAAACAATCCACCAAGACTTTCCACAACTGATAACCTATACAAGTTGCACCATTCTACGACAATTTCATAATACGTAATAACTTTGATAATTATGCAAACTACCTCAGAAGGGTAAACTCGGACGCGAACGACCCCGATGCGTCTCAGAAATCGGGGAAGGAGTACAGCTACAGCAATGCACATCTGGACACTACTAGAGCGTGTAGGGGAGACACCTCCTGCAGGTCGATCACCCACAAATTCAGTCACAGGGGTGAGTCACGTGAGAAAAACCTGTTTTTTTTTGACGCTCGGGGTCGCAAACGACCCACCGTACCTATCCAGGGTTAAACTACTTTACATCACTGCTCCCATTTTGGATTTTGTCTTAATTACATTAACGTAAAATACCTGTCCAGCATCTCATTGGGGTAGCTGGGACGGAGCCGAAACAGAGCCTGAGAATGAGATGACTATAGACCTGACAAAGCTAGAGTAGGCCATAAATTATTGATATTTCTACGTGTGGAGTACTCCGGCCTCTGGACAGTAAATTTCCCTTTTGTATTTGAGAGTGATGGTTAGTGAATTGTGACAGTAAAGTATTAGCAGGGTGTCTGTGCCCCGAGAGTAAGTGCTCCTATCCTCCCCTGTTGAACTTTATGTAACTGTTATAAGGAGACTTTCCCGGACTAAGTTCCCACTCAGAACATAACCACAAAAAATTCTCCACAGTATATATATATATATATATATATATATATATATATATATATATATATATATATATATATATATATATATATATATAGCCGGAGACTTGCTCTTTATTATGCAGGGGAGATATAGAATCTAGTTATTCTAACAGGTCTCTTCATTTCCTTACCATGAATTTCAATATGACATGGAAGACAATTGCTGACGAATTTGCGCACAGAGAGAGAGAGAGAGAGAGAGAGAGAGAGAGAGAGAGAGAGAGAGAGAGAGAGAGTTGGTTTTCAAATTGTAGAAGTAAATCCTGTAATAAAAAAATCTATATACAATGACATTTAAAATGCGTGGCTGGGGGTGTGACTTACGTAAAGCAAGTTGCTCTCATTCTAAGGAAAAAAAATAAAGTTGTATGACTCCTTGTGACAATAAATATTCAAAATAGTTATTTCATCTCTCTCTCTCTCTCTCTCTCTCTCTCTCTCTCTCTCTCTCTCTCTCTCTCTCTCTCTCTCTCTCTCTCTCTCAACGTTCAACGGCTTCTGGTACTTATAAAAAAGGACTCGACAACATTTTGGCTTATCTCTGAACGCTAAGCAGTATTGGATATTGTATAGCAAAGGTAGAAGTACCTGGTAACAAGGAAGAAATGAAAAAAAAAAAAACCTAGATGGGTATATACTAAGTAGAGCGCATGCCTTCACCAAGCCAAGCCGTCCTGTTTTGCTCTTAACTCCACTGCGTGCTTGTTCTTCGATGTATTCTCTTCAAAATCTAATGGATATGTCCTTGGGTCATACTCAACATGTCCACCAAATTTGGTTGAAATTGGTTGAGCAGTTTTTGCCATTTTTCACAAAACAAAATAAACATAATATTTTCCATTTAATTAACATTGAGATTATTTTCAAAGTACTTCTGTGTACTTGTACTTTGATGTACTGTATCCAAAACGTCAGATTCATCCTTAGCTTATACCCAACATGACTACCAAATTTTGTCAACATCGGTATGGTGGTTTCTACGAAAATTGCTCACAAACAAATAAACTAACAAACAGATACGGTTGAATACATACTCTACGCAAAATCTTTGATTCCGACAAGGGCAACAAGGCAAGGTAATCATAGGGTTTGATTTGATAGTTCATTTAAGTTTATAGAATTTAGGCCCTATAGATGGGCTCTGGGACCAGGATTATAAATGAAATACTATGGGAAACATTCAGGATTTCAAAAGATTTCAAAATGGAACTACAAGACTGCGCAATGAGCTCCCACTAGACATCAGAAAGACTACTGAAGATATTAAGACTTTCAAGAGGAAACTGAAGACTTTCTTGTTTTCTTAGTGGTGCTTCGATATTGTGGATTTGACAATGAACGAGCAATAT
>NC_090730.1:177542348-177549848 GCF_036898095.1 Palaemon carinicauda
TATTATTATCATTATTATTATTATTAGCCAAGCTACAACCCTAGTTGGAAAAGCAAGATGCTATAAGCCTAAGGGTTCCAACTGGGAAAAATAGCCCAGTGAGGAAAGGAAATAAGGAGATAAAGAAATGGTATAAAAAATGATTAACAATTAATGAAATATTATTATTATTATTATCATTATTATTATTAAATGCTAAGCTACAACCCTAGTTGGAAAAGCAGGATGCTTTAAGCCCAGGGGCCCAAACAGGGAAAATAGCCCAATGAGGAAAGGAAACAAGAAAAAATAAAATATTTTAGAATATTAAAATATATATTTTCTATATAAACAATAAAAAAAAAACAAGAGGAAGACAAACTAGATAGAACAGTGTGCCCAAAATGCACCCTCAAGCAAGAGAACTCTAACCCAAGCAAGTGGAAGACCATGGTACAGAGGCTATGACACTTCCCAAGACTAGAGAACAATGGTTTGATTTTGGAGTGTCCCTCCCCTTTAAAAAAATAGTAACAGCATCCAAACAGTTATTTCATAAATAAACTATAAAAACACTTATGTTCATCAGAGAAACATTTGCTACCCCAAAATTCTCCTAAAAAAGTAGACAACTTTTCTTCTATGAAAATTAGCCAAACACCAGATGTGACTCAAGTCATGTCTGAGGCCTTAGTCCTGCAGTGGACTGCATTTGTTGCTGGTGCTGTAGCTATTTTGTGTGTATATATATATATATATATATATATATATATATATATATATATATATATATATATATATATATATATATATATGTCTTATTTATAACTGTAATCGAACAGTTTAACATGTTTTTTTTCAAAAAGGCCCATAAAAGAAACACATTTCCTGTGTTTCATATATATATATATATATATATATATATATATATATATATATATATATATATATATATATATATATATCCACTAATGGGCAATTACCATATCCTGCAACTTGGCGCCTAAAAACCTCCAAGTCCTTCCAAGGGACGAAGCAATATGAAACTATCGCTCAATTCAGAGGAAAATCACTTATTTCATTGAACGAAATAGTGTGAAAATATCGCTCAACTCCAAGGATGAACAGTGAGAGGCCCCCAGATCGAGTGCTTTGGAAATACAGTTTATTCTGAGACCAAATCGAACCACAGTTACTTGGGAATAATAATAATAAGAATAAGTTACTTGATTATAATGTCATTTCAAGGACTGCATATTTCTTAGTTAAGAGGAATGAGTCACATATGAATGGAAGGTGTTCAACACCTTGTTTGAACCTGAAATTAATTGTGTGTATGTGTGTTTGTGTACAAATGGTTCTAACCTACATATTCATTAGGTTTCCCTTTCCTGTTCAAATAATTTCGTTCAGTTGAGCGTAATGAACAGGGCCACGTAGATATCAATCAATACATCTACGTTGAACAAATAAAAATTATATTTTAAAAACTTAAAGAGGATTTGCCGGAAAGCCTTAGAAATTCGAAATGGCCTACACACACACACACACACACCGAAAAGTTGGTCTACACTTAATATCTCGTTTAAACCTATTACTGGTTATACATAATGAATATAAGATCATGCAAGATGTATAATGTATCATAATTAGTACCACAATAAAACAGGACATTCACACGTCCGACAAATAAGTACAGATTGACCACTGAAATTGAAACGCCATCAACCGTGACCACAGACGGATGGCCATGCAACTTCCCGTCAATTTCCTAGACTATATTTGGTCCCTTCAACTTTTTCTCTTTTGTTACATTATATTTATTCGTATTTGCTGCTTCAATATATATATATATATATATATATATATATATATATATATATATATATATATATATATATATATATATAAATGAACCAAATATTAAAGTACTATTATAACAAATAAACATCTTTTTCGACTACTGCAAAATATCATGTTGAATTATTTAATTCTAAAATATGAATAAATGTATATGATTATGTGATATTCTTTGTGGTAATATGCTACATATAATATCTGTTTGTTATTTGTTTGTGAATGACGTTAAGCCAAAACTATTGAACCTATTCAAAGGAAACTTAGTGGACCTGTGGGGTATGTGACCCAAGGACAAATCCAATAGATTTTGAAGAAAATACATCGAAGTAAGAGTACGCAGTGGAGTTTAACAGCAAAATATGACTGCTGCTCTTTACTGAGTACCTCTGTAGTTCATGTTTTTTTTTTCTTTTCTTTTTTTTTAAATCAAAATCAAACGAAACTTAAGAGTACTGTAAATAATTATAACATTTTACGTTTGGAGTTTTTTTTTTTTTTCATAAAAAATGTATCCTCGTCTACTTTGGGTTGATGCTCCAACACCTAATGAATGTGGTCCTCCGTTGGTGTGACGTTTGTGGTGTGACATCACCTCCAACATCACCAACTCACAGTCACAGGCGTCTTTTCCATGCAAAGTTTCCAATTCTACATTAATGATATCTTTCTACCAAAACATTTTATAGACAGAAGTATATAGATAAAATAGTTCATGTTTCAGGTAAGAATCTGGTGCAACAGTTGACTGGCTTCACTTCTTTTATCTACATTTTTTTTTTTCAGATCAATAGACATTTCTTCCAGTAGAATAAGCAAGTCATCAAATCGGGGACAAATTAGTTTAACGGCTTCTTCTCTTGCAGGTCATTGGGTTTCAGATCCAGACTTTAGTATAATTGTCATTAGCTTTCTTCATCATGTCTCATCGCATTGTTAGGCGTGAGGAGAAATTGTATAGTTCGTCTAATGTGACAATAAAGGTTTGCTGTAACTGATTCTTCACTGGCTGTTTGATTGAGTGAGTGCAATTTTACTCTTCTTTATGATGATCCACTGCTGCACATCAGGTTTGGGCCCTGCCATGACTAGCATTGTCATAATATTGTGACCGATACTACAGTACATTAGTGGAATACTGCCTTTTTTTCTAGCTGATTACATATTACTTCAACTATGTTTGCTGCATATTACTGTTTGACTCCACTGAAACCAGATAATGCAACTTTTACAGTTAATGTTTTTGTCTCAAAGTTTATATCAACAGATTCCAAAGTTTCAGGTATCTGCCCTATTATCTATGGGCATTGTCAGGAGTAGGATCAGATAAAAGCCCAAAGTATTTTGCTCGCGGAATATCATCAAATACTTTGTCCCTTGAAGTTGATGATAAGAGTTGCATAGAGAGTTGTTTTAAGGACCATCTCTCTCTCTCTCTCTCTCTCTCTCTCTCTCTCTCTCTCTCTCTCTCTCTCTCTCTCTCAATTCAGTTATTGCAATATGATATTTTCTATTTTTGCACAGTTTATCATGATAACATATACACATAGATGTGTGTATTTATGAAGAATACAAGTACTAGGAAGTATATATATATATATATATATATATATATATATATATATATATATATACATACATACATACATACATACATACATACATACATATATATATATATATATATATATATATATATATATATATATATATATATATATGTGTGTGTGTGTGTGTATCTCTCTCTCTCTCTCTCTCTCTCTCTCTCTCTCTCTCTCTCTCTCTCTCTCTCTCTCTATATATATATATATATATATATATATATATATACATATGTATATTCATGTATATATATATATATGTATATGTATATATAAAAAAACAGACGACCACCAATATCATAGGCCTATTCACTCCTGCAATATGTAGTCCTGAAACTATATATTCTTATACATGTTATACAAGAAGGTCATGTATATCATTTTAATCATTCATTATTATCGTAATCCTTATTTCCTATTAGTAAATGTAGAAATAAAGTATCTAAGGACTGGGTTTACTGTCATTCGATTGAAGTTGACTAGGTGATATAAAAGGAAGTGTTGGTTCTGTATTGCATCTGAGAGAGAGAGAGAGAGAGAGAGAGAGAGAGAGAGAGAGAGAGAGAGAATTATAATTAACATTTTCTCTACCATGTTAAAGAATAGTCTATGAATAGCGTAGCATGTGCCAAATGTAAATGGAAAGGATGGTGTAGTATCAGTGTTATTAAGGGAAATAAAGGTGTCAGGAGGAAATTTGGTAGCGCTGCTCATCGCTCACTCAAATCATTCTTGTTTATTTAGATATAGATATTTCTATTTTGTTCATCATGTGCCATTTATTGTTATTTTCATTATATTATCTATATAATTTTCAACTATCATAAAATCCAAATTTTCAAATATATATATTTATTAAATTATAGACTTATTATCCTCTATAAATCTGATATGTTCTAGGTATTATGTTTGTACAAACACACACACACACTGCTCCTTGCAACGGACCGTAGATGTTAGTCCTATCCCATTTCACTAGACTAACTGCAAGACAAAATAATTATCTTCTCTCAGGTAATTAAGTCAAAATTATTCAAACAATAGGGAAAACCTACTTAGAAAATAATGACGTAGGCCTAGTTTTGCATATCAAAATTTATATAATCACTTTATCCTAATCGCGAACTAGACGTATTTGGTGTTCGAATGTCTTTAATTCTAACTTCGACTCTGCATAAGCAATTATTACGGTTTTCGGCATGGAATAGGCATTTTGAAAATCAATTCACTTAGGCCTACACTAAAATATAGCAGAAATTTCTCAAATAGAGTTATGATTAAGAGAATTCATCTAAACTTAAAAAACGAAGCCGATGCCAAATCAAATCGAACGCTTGGACTTGGAGTCGAGAAATCCTTTGACTTCGTCATGTGATTCTTTAGTGATGAATCTCTCTCTCTCTCTCTCTCTCTCTCTCTCTCTCTCTCTCTCTCTCTCTCTCTCTCTCTCTCTCTCTCTCTCAATTTTAGTTTTTCATTACTTTTCTTGTAGTTTATATATTTCCTTTCCTCACTGGTCTATTTTACCTTCTTGGGTCCCTTGGGCTGATAGCATCCTGCTTTTCCAACTACTGTTTTAACTTTGCTAGTAGTAGTAATAATAATATGATCAGCACCCTAGCCCCTCCCCATCCAATCTTTGACCAGGGAGAGCCAGGCAATGGCTGCTGATGGCTCAACAGGTAGACCTATAGGCTCCCCCAAACCTCCCCCCCCCCCTCCACCCATCCTTAGCTCACAAGGATGGTGATGTTTCAAATAATACAAGATTCTATTCGACCTGAGTGTGTCTCGAATCCTCGTCCAGCAGATTGCTAGGCAAGGATGTTTCCATGTTGTATACCCACAATATCACACATGGCCACAGTCTGTCCACACATCATATCACGCATTGACATAGAGGCATGATAGGTAGTGTGTGTGTGTGTATATGTGTATGAATGTTATCTTTAGAATGTGTATGGTTGACTTTTATATAACCTCTTGCATAAGTAAACCTCCTGTAAAGTAATTGGTTCAAAATATCTCTGGTGTAAGTTTTATAAGTAAAAAGTGTCTTAGGAGTCATATTTTTCCTTCCGTAACATGTGACACTTGAAACTAGAATGTGTTATATTTGAAATGCTCTCTCTCTCTCTCTCTCTCTCTCTCTCTCTCTCTCTCTCTCTCTCTCTCTCTCTCTCTCTCATACTATAGTTCATGGATAGGCAGAGACAACTAATAGTGATGTAACAAAAATAAAAGAACAGCAGTGTGAGACTATAAGGTGTTCCTGACAGGATACGTTGTGTGAGTTATCACTATGAGAGAGAGAGAGAGAGAGAGAGAGAGAGAGAGAGAGAGAGAGAGAGAGAGAGAGAGAGAGAGTTATATTCCATAATTCTCTGTAATGCTAAAGTGTAGATGTTAATTAGCCTCCCTTGTTGCCAAATGTAAATGTCTAATCCAGTATCAGTATTAGTAAGGGAAATAATGTTGTTAGGAGGAATTTGGCAACGCTGCTCATCTGTCACTTGAGTTATTCGTTGTCTGAGAAATAAGCATTTTTAATTTGCTCATAATGTGTCATTTATTGATAATTTTCATAATATTATAGATAATATTTTCCCATTCATTACAAAATGCCAATTTTCATTTAGTTTCTATGAAAACACCTTTTCGATATGCAGTAAATCGAAGTTACTCATGAGTTATCGTCGACCTTAAAGACGAGGGAATAGAGAAGGAAATCCTTCCACTGTCACATACGCCCTTCTGGCATTGAAGGAAACGAGCAAGTTCCCATTGAGACCCCCCCCCCTCTCTCTCTCTCTCTCTCTCTCTCTCTCTCTCTCTCTGTCCACGTTTGATTTCAGTCATCTCAAAGTTTCATGATCAAACGAATAGGATTTTGAACGAAATGTTCTGGGAAATACTTAGTTCAAATAGGGTGTTTCGTTGTGATAAGATTTTCTCATTTTATTTCGTTTTGTAGATGGAAGTTTTAATCCTTATTGAGACATGATTGAGGATCTCCTATTAATATTTTTGATTTAGAAGAGAGGCCGACGGGGGAAGCTACCAATCATGGTGTGAAGAGGGAAGCTAATCAGATGGACTTTAGTATAGTGTGGACGATTAAACTTGAAGTTTTATTTGTTAGAAAAGACTTTTTTCTTTCTCTCTCTCTCTCTCTCTCTCTCTCTCTCTCTCTCTCTCTCTCTTGCAATGTACATGTTCCAAACTATCCTCGTCCAGGGATAGAGAATAAGTATCTAGCCTCACCTCCTGACTCGTACACATTCACAGAGGCCTAATTACTATCTAGCCTTTTGGCACCTGTCCCTTACACATCACGACTTTGGGAATGTCACGATAAAAAACGCTTCAGGAAAGACAAATTATATTGAAAGCTTTTCTAGTTACCTCCGCCAACGAAGTTGGAAGGAGGTTAAGTTTGTGTTTGTTTATTTTTTTTTTTTCGTGAACAGCTTCCTGACCACAATTTTAATCGTAGAGTAATGAAACTTACAGGGATTAACTGTTATGTAAAATGCTAGAAATGATGATATTTTGGAAGGTCAAAGATCAAGGTCATGGTTAAGCAAAATGTCTAATTCACGCAATCAGCCATAAGTTTGGACATCGTTGTCAAAGAGAATTCAAACTTAGTTCATATTTCAGTGTATGAACATCCACACCAATTAATACATGTCAAGGTCAAAGGTCAAGGTCAAGGTCGAGCAAAAAACCTATGTCCCAGCCAGTCGGTTGTATCCCTTCCCTCCCAACAGCCATCCTGTCACTTCACTAGACTAACTGCAAGAGAAATAATGATCTTCTCAGGTAATTATCCCAAAGTATTCAATTAATAGAGGAAATTCACATAAAAAGACAATTGCGTAGGCCTAGTTTTACGTGTCAAAATTCATGCACTTTATCCTAATCGAGAAATAGACGTATTTGGTGTTCGAATGTCTTCAATTCTACCTTCGACTTCGCATAAGTAGTTATCATTGTAAACCTTTTACTGTTTTGATAATAGAATAGCCATATTCAAATAAAGTAAATTAGACATAAACAA
>NC_090730.1:177559848-177572348 GCF_036898095.1 Palaemon carinicauda
ATAATGTCTCCTAATTAACTTCAAAGGAGAACATTGAAACTTGCAACTAACACCTACGGTCCGTTGCAAGGAGCAACTTGCCACAGTAAATGTGTGTGCATGCGTGTGTTTATGCAAGGCTGATACCATCAACAAAGGATTGTTGATATTTCAGCTTCTATAGACTTTAATAGGTCTATAATTTTGAATATATTTGAAAATTTGTATTTTATAACAAATATAAACATTATATAAATGATATAATAGAAATGACACATTATGAACAAAATATATATATATTATATTAAGAAAAAAAACGTATGATTCGAGTGAGCAATGAGCATCGTTGCCAAATTTCCTCCTGACACATTTATTTCCCTTAACAACACTGATACTACATTAGCCTTTCCATTTACAGCTGGCACAAGTGAGACTAACAAGAAACTACGCTTTAGCATTATAGGGAATCTCTCTCTCTCTCTCTCTCTCTCTCTCTCTCTCTCTCTCTCTCTCTCTCTCTCTTTCTTTTACACACATGATAATTCTTTGTCAGCTGTTCCTTTGTTCTTAAATGCAACTATCCGTTGATTCTTTGCCTATAGGTGTATAGGAAACGTAATTGTGTATGTGCGTAGATGTGTGTGCTTGGGTCAGGACGGATGTCTAAGCAAAGGTCTGTGGACGTGAGAGAGAGAGAGAGAGAGAGAGAGAGAGAGAGAGAGAGAGAGAGAGAGAGAGATTTTTTAACAGATAAAAGTTCAAGTTTAATCATCCACACTAAACCAAAGTCCATCTAATTAATTTCCACCATAATTGGTCTACAGACTGAAGAAAGGTAGCTTCCCCCGTCGGCCTCTGTTCTAAATCGAAAATATTTCAATAATGAAATAGGAGAACTTCACTCACATGTCTCAGTAACGAAAAAAAAATGAGAAAATCTAATCACAACGAAAAAACTTATTTGAATTGAGTGTTTCTCAGAAATTTTCGTTCAAAATTCTATTCACTTGATCATGAAACTCCAAGAGAGAGAGAGAGAGAGAGAGTTTGGTGTTTCTCAGCCGTTGCTAAACTAAAAACTTCAAAAGTCACACGCTTTGCTCCTTCCTCATTTCTATTCGCCGTAATTCTAAAAGTTACAATTCTAAAAAAAAAAAAAAAAAAAGGAAAAATTCTTTAATTTAATTGTTTTTATTGGCTGGTTTAGTCTCATTGTCCTGGTATCAGTTTCGGTCACTGCGGTTGGGGAAGACTTGAACATATTAAAGACTGTTTTTTCTTTGTTTCCTTTCCTCACTGAGCTTTTTTTTCCTGTTGGAATCCCTGATTATATATTATTATTATTATTATTATTATTATTTTAAATTGCTAAGATATAACCCTAGTTGGAAAAGCAGGATGCTATAAGCCCAAGGGCTCCAATAGGGGAAAAATAGCCCATTGAGGAAAGGAAATAAGGAAATAAACAATATGAGAATATATTGACAATAAGATATTTGAAGAACAGTAACAACATCAAAACAGATATGTCCTATATAAACTACGAAAAGACTTATGTCAGACTGTATTTAGGCATTATGGTACTAGGGACGTTGTTTGAATCCTCCTTAACCTTAGCCTCTTTTTTCGTGGAATTTTTTAGGCCTAGTGCTAGGATGACTTTTGCTTTTTCTTTATCGTTTATAATTTATGTTGTCTTTCCTCTTAGGTTTTCTCCAGCTAAGAGCTATACACTTCTATCGCTGACTGATGATCTTAAACCTTTAGTAAGCTTATTAATCTCTCTCTCTCTGCTTTGCTACTATGAATGGTCTTCCCGGGTCAAACGTTCAGCCTCATAAATCCTGTTGGATTCTGTTTGAAACTTGCGAACAACTGATTAGGTCAGTGATGGTTTTTCCATACTAAAATGCTCTTTCTCTCTCTCTCTCTCTTTATAATGGCTGTATCTGCTTGATCAAAACTTTACATTAAATGGTTTTACTTTTTCTTATTCTCTTAGAATAATGAGGTGTATTGAAAACATCTTCCTTAGTCTGGTTATTTGATAGGTGTTGTAGATATAACTTAATTAGCTTCGTATATATTATGGGTAGTCGAGGGATTGAGTATCTGTCATTAAGGTGTGACTGACAGGTGAGAGTTGATGGTTGGACCAAGTGGTTAAAGAAATTTAGACTTTTTTATCCACGAATAATGTTGGTTAGAGTTGAAGTTATTCATTACTTTGGTTTTGCCTTTTTTAATTCATTTTACGCTCTGTGCTGATTAATGCTAATCATAATAATTAATCGGACTTAGTTAATGGATCAATACAGCGAACTGGTCTATTTCTTGTGTATTTGATTTATATATTCATCATCTTCATCTCCTTCGCCTGTTGATGCAAAGGGCCTCGGTTAGATTTCGCCAGTCGTCTTTATCTTGAGCTTTTAATTCAATACTTCTCCACTCATCATCCCCTACTTCGCGCTTTATAGTCCTAAGCCACGTAGGCCCGGCTCTTCCAATTTTTCTAGGGCCTATATATTACTGATGTCAATTTTTAGATTACTGATTTATTTAATTTATCAATACAGAGAACTGATCTATTATTTGTGTATTTGATTTGTGTATTACTGATGTGTTATTTTATACTTTATCATTAATTTGTTACTTATAAACGATGTAGTTAAAATAATTAATCCAGATGTAATTAAGCTATATTGATGTAATTTCCATTAATACTGATGGCATTCAATTTTATGGGTGTAATCTATTGATATGAATAAGTCATTATTAAACAATATGCTAATATTACTCTGAAGTAATTAAGTGTGAATATATTAAATCCTAAATGGTGTGATTAATTACGTGTTATTAATTTATAGCTGTAATTGTTAATATAATCATTCGTTAAATTAATTTTTGAACATTTAGGTCTAGTTGTAATTTTAGGATAATTTGAAAATCTCGAAATCTGTGTATTGTTATTACCATTTCATATTCATTTTATATCCATCGTAAACACATTAATTTCCTTTTGAGAAACGACTGCTTGTTTAAAAATGTTTTCAGAGGATATTTTAGCTGTTTTGACAATAATCTCGATTTGTTCTCCTAAAACGTCTTGTTTTCATTCGGAAAAGACATTGTTAACCTTCATGTTTGTTTACAAAAGACACCAGACACACACCATTCACTGCCAAATCATGCAAATCTGTTGGTTTCCTTTAATTTTTATTACTCAAAACTGTCATTATTTGTGAATTGTATATTTTATGGACACTTTTAAGTAATAACTCCGTTTTTAATTTAGTATATATTTTGAACAAATATATTACATGTACATTGGTTTCACGAACTTCTGTTTGGTTGACTATGTTGACGATGTCAGTTCCAGGTCGTTTAGGGAAGAAACAAGGCTAATTTTTTATTTCTTAAAGTTCTACAGTTTTTTATAACTCTAACGTATTTTCCATGTGTCGATTTGTTTTTGAATTATGTAAAAGTAATAGAGGAAAACAATAGCTTTGAATGATTTAGCAGTATATGGAGAGTCTGGTCTTGTAAACAGATAGTTTAACTTGTTAAATTTCGTGATGTCAAAGAAGGGTTTTTGCAATATTATTTTTCTTAACGTGTTAATAATCTTACCCTAGGAGTCTGAATTAAATCCCCGAGGATTCGGGGTTAAATCTCCTTAAGATTCCTGGTTAAATCTCCGTAAGATTCATGGTTAAATCCCCAGGATTCATGGTTAAATCCCTCAAGAATTCGCTGTTAAATCTCTCCAGATTTTGAGGTTAAATTCCTCTCAGAATTCATGGTTAAATCCCTCCAGAATTCATGGTTAAATCCCTCCAGAATTCGTGGTTAAATCCCTCCAGAATTCGTGGTTTAATTCCCTAGGATTCATGGTTAAGTTCACCAGAATTTTTGGTTAAATTCCCCAAGGATTTTCAGTTAAGCCTCCCTAGGATTCTTGATTAAACCCCGGCAAGATTCCGGGTTAGATTTCCTGGGACTCGTGGTTTGATTTCCCCCAGCGTTTGTGATTAAATCACCGCAGGATTCCTGTTTAGATCCCTTTTTGATTCGTGGTTAAATCCCCGAAGAATTCGTGGTTAAATATTCAAGGTTTTATGGTTAAAACTCCATAGGATTCGTGGTCATATCCCTGGAACTTGTGGTTAAAACCTCAAGGACTCCTAGTTAAATTCCCTAAGGTTATGTTGTTAAATCCTCATAGGATTCGTGTTTTAAATCCCCAGAATACGTAGTTAAATCCCCATAGTTCATGGTTAAAGACTCCAGAATTCGTTGATAAATTCCCTGAAGATTCGTGGCTTAATCTCCCAGGAATCGTTGTTAAATCCCCCCCCCCCAAGGATTCGGGATTAATTCCTAAAGATTCGGATTTAAATTCTCCCAGAATATGGTTAAATCCCCCCAGGATTTGTGGTTAAATCCTACTGGATTTAGGGATAAATCCCCAAGGAATTTTGTGCAAATCTTCCCACAGGTTTTTGGGGGTTAATCCCCCACCGGATTCGGGGATAAATCCTTAATGATTTTGTGGTAAATCGCCAAGATTTTGTGGTAAATCACCAGGATTTTGTGGTAAATCGCCAGGATTTTGTGGTAAATCACCAGGATTTTGTGGTAAATCGCCAGGATTTTGTGGTATATGCCCAGGATTTTGTAATAAATGCCCCAGGATTTTGTTGTAAATCCCAAGGATTTTATGGCAAATTCCCCATAGGGCTCGAGTGAGAGATTTGTGTATGTTACTTTGGTGGGGAGTATGTTAACTTACCTATTTTATAAGATCATTTGTCAAAGGAAACATTAAAATTGAGGTGAACAATGTTTTTGTATTCGTTAAAAATCTGTTGGTTAAGATGGAGTTTTGATGGTGCTTTAATCTTTAAGACTTGAGACAAACCATAGTCATCTGGTGCAAGCTGCAGTCGCTTTTCAAGATCTTGATCTATGATTGGCTCCAAATGTTTACGCATTTGCTTTGCAAGTGTTCACGCTGAAAAAAAAAAAGTATTTTAAACTTTTGTAATTCAAATAAAATGAAATATGAACATTGTCATCATTCTCGTTTCGTAGAATAAGGTCAATATCTAGTCTTGTGGTGTTGAAGTAAGTTACGGATATCTGTAGAGTAATGAATTATGAAATGAGTGTGCTGTGTCGCCAATTTTGTGTTCTTAACAGGTCGTACATACAACCGAAGGTCAATGGCAATTCTCTCTCTCTCTCTCTCTCTCTCTCTCTCTCTCTCTCTCTCTCTCTCTCTCTCTCTGTCTCAGAGGAAAATATTAATGTCTTGAGAAGTGTCTTTTCATACCCTTTATTTCAATAAACTAGAATCAACGAACGCATTGATTATCAATTTTATTCTGTACTGAAACTTGCCAAAATCTTTCACTTAGGGTTAATATTACACTGTTTGTTGATATCCCTATTTTTTATACACGTTACGAGTTCTTCTGCATTTTATGAACTTGAATTGTGCTACACCACTTTTCCTTCCAAGCAAATAACATGATTTCTGGTTCAAGTTTTACATGGAAAATAACAATCCTCCTCGTCTATAGGACCACCTGCCATTTGCTTCACAGTCAGACTTCCACAGATTTCCGTCTTTTATTTATGTTATTAAGTGGTATAGAAGCTTCTTGACTTGGCCTTATTGCCCGTTGTACAGTCACATTCACCAAGTCAGAATCCATTACCAACCTTAAGTAGAGAATGCCTTGGGATCACTGACAATGTATGTCGGGAGACTTTTGAATTTGATTGTACAAAAATTTCATAAATACATGCATCAGTATATTTGTTTAATAAGAGTACTGAAAACATTTTTATTCGGGAGAATCTCAGGTTGTTAAGTGTACTTACAAACGAATAGTCTCTTCCCACTTAAACACTTAACCTACTTGATTTAATGTGCTGATGTGGCCCCACTCCACACAAAAAGTTTCTGCCTGATCTAGGATCCTTAAGGTTTATTTCTCATATATACACTTTAATAGCGGAGAGTTGAATCATCATTTTGTGTACTCAGTTACAACTGCCAAATCTATCACAAGTCTCCCTTCTTATATTAAGTGGGTCATTATTAAAAAATTCTACATGTTGTCAGTTTCGTACTTCATCCTAATATATATTTTTCCATTTTTCCAGACTGTTTGCATTTCATAGAGAGCGCTGGTGAATGGCTAGGCAGAGCCCAAACAACAGGAAATATAGTCTAGATTCATAATCCAACGGTATATAAAGGTAAGAGTTTATTTCAAAGCAATGTACTTAAGCAATAATACCACCTTTTCCCAGAGTCTGTTTTTGAATAACACTCGGTCAATAACGAAATAGATTTTTAAAGCAATTTAATGTTGAGATATTAAATATTCTATATTTGTAAATCTTAATATATCACATTAAATGATTGTTGGTTCCTTTAATGTCAGTGCTAATACTGACTGGTTGATGACGTCATATCAACAATACTCGTGTTGTGTAGATCTAGTATTTTAGGCTCAGTAGAAATCAAGTTGTCAGTTGTTAAGAAATTGAAGAAATGGCTTGCTTAGTATCACCAGGGTTCTCTTGTGTATATCATATATTTGGTATTAGGAATTATTGTTCATGCTCTCTCTCTCTCTCTCTCTCTCTCTCTCTCTCTCTCTCTCTCTCTCTCTCTCTCTCCTCAGGTAACCGAGTCAAACTTAAAAATGGTCTCTTCTCAGATAATTTCCCCAAATACTGACTTGTACTATATTCTCTTAATTATCAATATAATTCATGATTCATCATAGAATCTGATTCATCATAGAATCTGATTCATCATAGAATCTGATTCATCATAGAATCTGATTCATATATAAATCTATAAATTCAAAATCTGAAGTTAATGGAATTATCATGGGCGATATCAAGGGCGTCCGAAACATAAATGGTCTCTTCACCGACAATTACACAATTTTCCTCATATCTCATTTTCTATCTCCACGCTTAATTGTACCAACTTTTACTATATTTTCTTCATTTTCTATACATTTTACGATTCATCTTCATGATATGATTCATCTAGATCAATTTTATGAATTCAAAATTTTTATGGAGTTGTCGGCGAAAAGGCAGTTATCAGAATGGTCTTTTCACCGATAATTTTCCTATAACTCATTTTCTTCCTCCGCGCTTATTCGTACTATATTTTCTCCATTTTCCTTATATTTTACGATTAATCTGTAGAATATGGTTCATCTGGATGCACTTTATAAATCTAGTGTGTGATTAGTAAGTTTTTCGTCGGTGAAAAGGCCGTCGATCTACGAGCTATCTTAAACCGTTCATTTGAAACTCACGTAAACACCTTAACGTGACTTTTTATAGTTTCGTTTATAATTTTAGTATCTTTGCAAATCATTAATTATTTCTTATGTTGATTTACGTAATTGTGGATGTCTTGCACACCGAAGCTGGAAGGAGGTTATGTTTTACCTCCTGTTTGTGTTTTGTTTGTTTGTGACCAGCTTCCTGCCCACAATTTTAATCGTAGAGTAAAGTAGATTATATAATTTCGAACAAACTTTTCTCTTCATTTATCTGAGGGAAATTTTACTAATGGGAACTTTTAATTGTATCAAAATAGACAAATATTCTAGGTCTGGTAACGTCCCTGACTGATAAACGCCAGACTGTGGTCTGAGTCCCGTTCAAACTTGTTAGTTTCTTTAGTTGCTGTAACCTTAATATCCTTCTGAGCTAAGGAATGGGGGATTTGGGAGAGCCTATAGGTCTTATCTGCTGGGTCATCAGCAGCCATTGTCTGGCTTGGGCGCTGATCATATGTATACATGGTCAGTCTCTTGGGCATTGTCCTGCTCGATAGGGCAATGTCACTGTCCCTTGTCTCTGCTGTTCATGAGTCGCCTTTAAACCTTTAAACTAATAGTACAGTCAATTCCTTTAGTATTTAATATATAGGAAGTGGAAAATTTATCTTAAATGGGGAAATACTGCAGCTTCTACGAGTTTCCCTTTATTTAGTCATATACGTAGAGTAAAAGACTGTCATTTTAATTCCAACAGGGAAAATATCCCGGTGAGGAAAGGAAATAAGGAAACCACAATAAAAGTAATTAACAATTAAAAATAAAACATTTTAATGTCAGTAACAGTATTAGAATAAATATTTCCTAAATAATCTATGAAATTTTTAACAAAACAAGAACGGAAATAAGATAGCAGTGTGTGCCCGAGTGTACCCTCAAGCAAGAGAACTCTAATCCAAGACAGTGCAAGGCCATGGTACAGAGGCCATGGCACTACCCAAGACTAGATAACAATGGTTTGGTTTCAGTGTGTTACTAATTGAAGTCGTGTAATCATAAGTCTATAATCACCAACAGTGGTTGCCATAAGTGTTGATTCAAAAGCCCAAAAGCTTTGCTTCATCTTAATCCCTTTAAAGGAAACCATCTCACTACGACCCAAAGGAACAATGTCGTACTGTAGTCTGTCTTTAACAGCTGTTGATTCAATTGGGCATTTAAAGGTTTATAGACAAGGGATATTGACATTGCCCTAGCAAGCAGGACAATGCCCTAGAGACTGACCATGTATACATATGATCAGCACCCAAGCTCCCCCTCCACCCAAGCTATGACCGAGGAAGGCCACGCAATGGCTGCTGATGACTCAGCAGGTAGACCTATAGGCTCCCTCAAACCCACCATCCTTAGCTCACAAGGATGGTAAGGTTGCAGCGACCAAAGGAACTAACAATTTTGAGGCCACCACATAAGATTGGCTTAGGAATGACCAGATACATAGTTTTATGCTTCATTGCTAAATAGTTTGTCTCGTAATCTCTATAGAACCATCTTGCTATTATTACTAGTTAAGTTACATCGCCAGTTGGAAAAGCAAGATGATATAAACCCAAGGGGTCCTGACAAGGAAAAATAGCCCAGTGAGGAAATTGAATAAGGACAAACTACAAGAGAAGCAATGAACAATTGATATGAAGTATTTTAATAACATTAACATCAAATAGATTTTTCATATATGCACTACAAACCTTTCAAAAAACCAAAAAACCACTGGTCTTGAACAGTGCCATAACCCCTGTCTGTACCATCGTTTTTCCCTGTGTTTGGGTAGAGTTCTCTTGCTTGAGGGTAGACTCTAGCACACTATTCTATGTTATTTCTCTTCCTCTTGTTTTTTAAAGTTTTTATAGTTCATATATGAAATATTTATTCTAATGCTGTTATTGTTCTCAAATTATTTTAATTGTTAATTACCTTGTAGTTTCCTTTTCTCCTTTCCTCATTGTGCTATTTTCCCTCTTGGAGCCCCTGGGCTTATAGCCTTCTGCATTTCCAACTAGGGTTGTAGTTTAGCAAGTAATAATAATGATAAAATGATAGAATAGTGGGCTTGAGGTGCAGTCAAGGTCACAGGCAAGCAAAACAACCAAAATCAGTCCAAAAGGTCGAGAACTAAGTTGAACTTTTTGTCTATTAAAGAGTTCCACTCTGTTGATATCAATTTCAGTGTAGGTCGTGTGACCAATGACCTTTTAAAGAGCTATATTTATCACCCCGTCACCCCCACCATTGTTGCTCACAGTTGGGGTGAGGTTGGGGGTGTCTTTTAACTGGCTGCTCAGAGTAGGGGTGTAAGGCTATTATTATTACACAGCGTATTTTCTATATATCCGAATATCCTACTTTTCATATTTTTTGGTTAAATAATTTTGTCATTGAGGACAATATGGAAATATCATGTAAACGGAACCATTTAGAATGCAACGCCATACACGCTCTTAAAATCAGCTCTGTTCATGTTAGCGATTTGACAACAACAGTTTTAAAACGATAATTTATCGAGAATTGTACGAAGTTGTTTTAGGAATATTAAGCTTGTGTTTATCCCTCGAGATCTCGTTATATCTGATGTACATTTATGAGACTGTCACGATGCTAGAGAAATCTCAATCAATCAGTCAGCCGTGATAGTCCAACGATTGATGGTTAAAAAGTCAGTGCAGAGATTTTTAAAGGCGAATACATTTTACCGTTCATAAAATGAAAGAAGTTCCAGCAGTCTCGATCTGAAATAACATATATATTAAGTTATTAATTTACTCTTTTTTTCTAAGTGATGGTGGTGTAGTTATTTTACTTTAATTAAGGGCTGCTTTTCTGGTCCTATCACACTATGGACCTCTACTCTTTACAGCACCCTCAGTCGTTTTTTTTTTATATGCATTCCAAGGCATTCAGCATTTCACACCACATATTGCTCGTTTTTTGTCTAATCCACATTATCGAACCACTTAGAGAACAAAGTCTTCAGTTTCCCTTTGAAAGGCTGAATAATAGCTTCAGTTTTTCTGATGTCTAGTGGGAGCATATTGTATAGTCTCGGGGCCGCATATTTTAAAGCTCTAGAGTCTATAGTAGACATATATCTAGGTTAAAATAGTTTGAGACTATCTGTAACTATTCTCGTGTCGACACGATTTGTTGACTGCTCAATAAGCAGCAATTCTCTTAGATATTCTGGACGTCCGGTTCTGATAACTTGATTGGTTATTGTATATATTCTAAACTAAGTTCTTGCTTTAATAGGTTATCAGTGTAAATCAATTAGGGTAGTCTCTCTCTCTCTCTCTCTCTCTCTCTCTCTCTCTCTATCTCTCTCTCTCTTTCTCTCTCTCTCTCTCTCTCTCTCTCTCTCTCTCTCTCTCGTGTACCGGCCAATTTTATTTGTCTATATCAATCCAAAATACTTTTATCATATTCAAGTTGTTCAATCAATCAGCTTTTAATTATTGAAACTTAGAATGAACTATAGTGATATGGTGCAAGCTGCAGTTTTTTCCTCAAATAATGGTTGGTTAAAAGTTCCCAAGTTCAGGATTTTATTTTCAAGTGTTTATGTAGGAAAAGAAATACATATAATAAACTTTTGTAATTTAATTAAAGAGAGACATGAACTTGGACAATAGAGTAAGGTCACCATTTACACTCTCATGGGATGAATGAAAGTAAATGAGTAGAGAAATGTTATAAATTGTGTTGTCACTCTTGTGGGTTCAACAGCCTTAATATCCCCCCCCCCCCGGTCTCTCTCTCTCTCTCTCTCTCTCTCTCTCTCTCTCTCTCTCTCTCTCTCTCTACTACTTGCTTTAGTAGGCAGTCAGTGTAAACTAATAAGCGTACAAGTGATCTTATGTAGTTCTTAACATCTCATACGTAGTCAATACTATTATACATATATGATTAATATATTTGCTGATATTACATAAGGCTACAATTCGAGTTTATCAAAATTGTAATGACTTGCTAAAGATATTATTGAAAACAATGAAATTAGTTAAGAATCATTCGCAGTTTTTACCATTTCATAGAGTCAATAGAGGAATTTAGAATGTAAACTCTCTCTCTCTCTCTCTCTCTCTCTCTCTCTCTCTCTCTCGTCTGGGTTGAAGTAGCTTTTTTTCATTCTTAGGCTTTACTATACAGTATATATATATATATATATATATATGGATTGTGCCTTCAGTGCTCTTCACGCGGTTCACTGCAAGCATCCATTGCGGAGAATGTCCTCCCCGGCCTTAGCGCTGGGCGAAATGTTAAGCTGTCATGGGGTCGTCATTTAATTCTATAATAATCCCAAGTGTTGACAGTTTCTCTCTCTCTCTCTCTCTCTCTCTCTCTCTCTCTCTCTCTTCAAAAACGAAATATTTCTCGTGTTAGGACTTCGATAAACAAACTCTATTAATTAAAATAGCCAATAAACACTGCCAATGAATAAATCTATGATAATTAGCATTTAATAAAAATGGTGAAACTAATATATTTCAAAAAAGCTTACGAGCAGTTTTACTGAATAGATTTTCGTCTGACATTTAAGCAAAAAGAACTTAGCATTTTTTAATGGTTGCAAAAGATGATTAAAATTCTCCCGTACCATACAAGGAGTTGTACCTTTTTGCACCAAGCTGCAAAGAGTGGTTGCAAGTTTTGATGTGCATTCTAGAGTTTCATTGATTCCAGACCCCCTAGTGTTGTTATGGATTTTGACCAAATTCGTTTATATAAGTATTTACAAAGCAAGGTCGTTTTCAGTACGCCAGTCTCTCTCTCTCTCTCTCTCTCTCTCTCTCTCTCTCTCTCTCTCCATACGCCTTAAAGAGACGTGATTTACATATAATTAGATTAGTTTTTAGTCAGAATAGAGATGGAGTGAACAGGTATTTAAAACGAGAGAGAGAGAGAGAGAGAGAGAGAGAGAGAGAGAGAGAGAGTAATGCAATGGATTTGTTATAAATGCTAGCTAAATACAAGAGCTAGAAATTTCACCCAAATTTCGTCTTTCACCATGTGTAGATGGAAACCTCGAAGCATTTAACAAGGATGGCGGAGATCAATTTAATGACTATAGCTTAATAAATCGCTAGAACTGTTTGGCTGAACTTCATCTTGTAGAGAGAGAGAGAGAGAGAG
>NC_090730.1:177577947-177600447 GCF_036898095.1 Palaemon carinicauda
TTTCAAGAACTGGCATTTGGCTCTTGCACTTCGCTGAAAGAGCAAACCACTATTTCCTAACAGTTTGCCCGAATGGCGTGTTCCTATTGGCTAAGGACTATGTTTCTTTGCCGTTGCCCGAATGGAGCGTTCCTATTGGCTAATTTCCTTACCGTTCCCCGAATGGAGTGTTCCTATTGGCTAATTTCCTAACCGTTCCCCGAATGGAGTTCCTATTGGCTAAGGACATCGAAAGATAACTCTTAATTCGTTCCTTAAGGATGGATTATCTTTCCAATGTTTTACTTCCAAAATGACCTCACTGAGGCCATCTGTTGATACCTTTAGGAACATGGGCCCAGTTCGCTAAATCAACTAAAAAATTATTGTATTTTTTATTTAAAAATACGTATAGAATATTCATTACATATAATAGATGAATAAGATATAAGATAAAATGAGTTCACTCAAAAAGAATGTCTAGATAAACAATATCTTTGCATTAATAGAATAATCTTAAAGAGAAATAAATACTCGTAAACAGTTCTAGCAAAAATGGATGACCACAACAGGAGGGGGTCCAGAATTGCCAATAAACTAATTAGGTAGAATTTTTCTATTTACAGGAAAAAGAAACTCACTTGGATGATATATAAAGCGGAAAATATATATTTTTCAAATATAAATTCCTCCTCCTGCTAAAGAGGTCATGAATAAAATTTTTAGTATGATTCCTTTTCTTTCTAAGTCGAAAGGTTTGCTTGAGAGAGAGAGAGAGAGAGAGAGAGAGAGAGAGAGAGAGAGAGAGAGAGAGAGAGAGAGAGAGAAAGCACATACGAAAGTTAGGATAAAGTGAATGAATTTTGATATGTAAAAGTAGACCTACGCCATTGTTTTCTAAGTAGGTTTTCTCTATTGTTTTCTTTTCGTTTTTTCTATTTTGTTCATCATGTGTCATTTATTGTTATTTTCATTATATTATCTATATAATTCTCATCTTTATTATGAAACGCAAATGTTCAAATATATATATTTTTTTAATTATACACTAATGATCGTCTAGAAATCTCATTTGTTCAAGGTATTATTTTTGCGCAAACAAACGCACGCACGCACATTAACTATACCAAGATGCTCCTTGCAACGGACCGTAGATGTTAGTCTTATTCCATTTCACTAGACTAAATAAAAGAAAAATAATTATCTTCTCAGGTAATTATGCAAAAAATATTCAAATACTTAAGAAATCCTACAGAGAAAACAATGGCGTAGGCCTAGTTTTACGTATCAAATTCATTCACTTTATTCTAATCGCGAAGGAGACGTATCTAATGTTCGAATGACTTTAATTCTAACTTCGACTTCGCATACGTAGTTATCATTGTAAAGGCTTTACGATTTTAAGAATAGAATATGCATCTGCAAATCAAGTCACTTAGGCCTACAGCAAAATGACACTTCAAATATAAAGTTATGATTTACAACTTAAAATCCAAATTTTGAAAACGAAGCCGATGTTGATAAGTCAAATCGAACATTAGGACTTTGAGAATGGAGGGCTTATGACGTTTCGTTCGTATGTGCTCTCTCTCTCTCTCTCTCTCTCTCTCTCTCTCTCTCTCTGATTGAAATTATTCTAGAAATATCATCTCTGGAGCTTCGTGATCAATCGAATAAATCTTAGAACGAAACTATCAGGAAAACATTAAATTCAAAGAGGAAGTTTCGTTGTGTTTCGAACTTATCCTTTTATTTCGTTTTGTAGACACAGACGATTGGAGATTGAAATCAAACCCTTACTGAGACGTTTTGTTGAAGACTATTTCATTATTAGTAATACTTCTGATTTAGAGGGGAGGCCGATGGGGGAAGCTACCTCATGTCCGTGTGTGTAAACCAGCCATAGTGGAAGCAGAGAAGCTTACTAGATGGACTTTGGTTTAGTCTCTAAACTTTAGTGAGTACGAATAAACTCTCTCTCTCTCTCTCTCTCTCTCTCTCTCTCTCTCTCTCTCGTACACATAGACCTCTGCTTAGACAGGCAATCACGTTTCATATATATCAATACGCAACGGATAATGTTATGCAAGAACGAAGGGATATCAGACAAAGAGTTATCAAATGAGAGAGAGAGAGAGAGAGAGAGAGAGAGAGAGAGAGAGAGAGAGAGAGAGAGAGAGAGAGAGAGAGAGAGAGAGAGAGAATTCTATTCCGTATATTCCCTGTAATGCTAAAGCGTAGTTTCTTTTTAGTCTCACTTGTTGCCAAATGTAAATGGAACATCTACCTCAGTATCAGTGTTATTAAGGGAAATAAAGGTGTCAGGAGGAAATTTGACAACGCTGCTCATCGCTTCCTGGAATCATTCGTTTTTTGAAATATCAATATTTTTATATTGCTCACAATGTGTCATTGATTACTATTTTCGTTATATTATCTATATATATTATTTTCTCGTTTATTATAAAAGGCAACTTCTTAAGAATATATTTAGAATTAGGCTTATAGACCTGTTAAGGTCTAGAAAAGCTGAAACATTAGGAATCCTATTGAAGGTAACAGCCTTGTACAAGCACATGCACACGTTGCTCCTTGTAACAGACCTTAGATGCTTCACACTTGTCCTTCCCGTATCCTACCAAGTTCCTCCCCTATCCTACACCGAATCCTACCCCGTTCTCCCCTCCTCTCTCCTACCCTGGCCCTCAGATAATTATGCTCAAAATATTCAAATAATAGAGGAAATGTAGATAAGAAACAATGGTGTAGGCCTAGTTTTACATGATCTCGAAGTAGACGTATTTTGTGTTCGAATGTCATTAATTCCAACTTCGACTTTGCACAAGTAGTCATCATTGTGAACGTTTTACGATCATAGGCAGGAAATATGCATCTGCAAATCAAGTCACTTAGGCCTACACTCAAATAAAGTATGAAATTATCAAATAAAGTTATGATTAATGACATTAAATCCAAGATTCATAAACGAAGCCGACGCCATATGAAATCGAATGAAAATTCTTCCGTTAAAAGGACGTGTACCGTTGAAAAAAAAAAAAAAAAAAAAAAAAAAAAAAAAAAAAAAAAAAAAAAAACTGAAATGACCCTTACTCTCTGATATCGTAAGGGTAGGAACTGCTTACTCCAGATAACTGGATATACACTAAAATGTCATATAGTTATTTTCCTTTTTTGCTAATTTCATTTATTATTAACATTAACATATTTCAATTTGACCTTTCCGTCATATTAAATTGAAAATGTGAAACTGGAGAGACAAAATAAGTATCATTGTTCAAACAAACAAACAAACACCACTAGCTAAGCCTATGTTTCCATGCAACCTGCAGCAACACACTACACCGCTTAAATGTTTTCTTAGGTTTTACTTACTTTAATTATTTGAATATTTATCGGTATCATTGTTCGTAAATAGAATATTGAATTTAAAGTTTTAAGCATAAAACGAAGTTTTAACTACTGGTTTACTACTCCTCAGTCAAGTGGGGGGGGGGGGGGGTGTTTGGTCAGTTTTCCTACATAGGCCTATGCTGTCCAACTGCAGATAAATGTTGTTTAAAAAAAGGTTTCCAATTTAAATTCAAGTCAAATATCAAAGCTAAAACCTTCACAGTACAACAGATTTCAGTTCAGCTGTTGTACAGACACAGATCTACTATATATATATATATATATATATATATATATATATATATATATATATATATATATATATATATATATATATATATATATATATATATATTATATATATATATATATATAACTATCTTTTATTCGCGGCAAAAACCTAATGATAGCCAGGTGTTATTATCCCAACTGATATGAAGGTATAATAATTAAGGGATAAAAGTAAAGATTGAGAATCTCTTTATTATTTGATTTATCATACAGGTAAATTAGGCCTAATTACAACCAGAAGGTTTAATCAAACAAGACGTTTTGTATTCAGAATTGTGTTTAAAATATGAAAGACCAAGACGATAATACGTAGATTGTTTGAAACTTTTTCATTTGATTTTCCTGTGGATTGAAAAACACATGATAAAATACAAATATATTAAAGAGCATCATTGTCTTATGAATGCATATTTAAAAGCTCAAGAAGAACTCGGAACTTTTCTTGTGTCTACATTTGATCAATCTGCTCCTCTGTTTATTACTTGTAACTGCATGAAGTTATGTATAGTATACGGCACTCATATAGATCATGTATAGTAAACGGCACTTATATGGACCATGTACATTATTACTATTATTATTATTATTATTATTATTATTTCTTGCTAAGCTACAACCCTAGTTGTAAAAGAAGGATGTTATAAGCCACAACAGGGAAAATAGCCCAGTGAGGAAAGGAAACAGGAAAAATAATTTATTTTAAGAAAAGTAACAATATAAACCACAAAAACTTCAACAAAATAAGAGGAAGAGAATTAAGATAGAATAGTGTGCCCGAATGTACCCTCAAGCAAGAGAACTCTAACACAAGACAGTGGAAGACCATGATACAGATGCTATGGCACTACCCAAGACTAGAGAGCAATGGTTTGATTTTGGAGTGGCCTTCTCCTAGAAGAGCTGCTTACCATAGCTACAGAGTCTCTTCTACCCTTACCAAGAGAAAAGTGGCCACTGAAAAATTACAGTGCAGTAGTTAACTCCTTTTGGGTGAAGAAGAGTAGTTTGGTAAACTCAGTGTTGTCAAGTGTGTGTGAGGACTGAAGAGAATATGTAGGAATATGCCAGACTATTCGTTGTATGTGTGTGTGTGTAGGCAAAGGGAAAAATGAACCGTAACCAGAGAGAAGGATCCAATGTAATATTGGTCTGGCCAGTTAAAGGATCCCATAACTCTCTAGCGGTAGTATCTCAACGGGTGGCTGGTGCCCTGGCCAACCTACTACCTATTATTATTATTATTATTATTATTATTATTATTATTATTATTATTATTATTATGAGTTGGAAAAGTAGGGCTTCAACATGGAGAATATCCTTGTGAAGAAATAAAATCAAGAAAGAATAATGATGATCCTGTGTACCCTCAAGCAAGAGAACTGTAACCTGAGACAATTGTAGTCAATGGTACAGACTTCTTAAGTGTCCACGGTAAACGTGCTGCCAACAGGGAGAGGTGGTAACGTTGTCACAGCGGCAGGTCGGCGCCATTGCATATATGTATATATAACTACGTTTTCGTCCCAAAGGTGACAACATGGCAACACTGATGTCTCCGAAGTCGAATGTTATTGGTTTTCGAAATCCATCTCTTACCTGTTTATTATTCAATGCAATTTCGATTCATTCCGATAAGTTTAATACATGCCAGTCTCTGGAGAACATTATTTTTCTGTTTATTCATAATGATTCCATTAAAAGCGAATATAAGGGAATTATTATTATTATTATTATTATTATTATTAAAAGAGGAGATTTATCAGCCAAATGAGTCAAACTCGACTTTTACAGAGCTGGCTCGAATAAGTTAGGGAGGGGAAAATATACATACATACACACACACACACATATAGGTCCTCTTCATTTTGTTTTATATCAACATTATGAGTAAAAAGAAAGGGAGCACTAGTCCAGAACATATTGCATCATAATAAATGTTGTTACTGTTCTTGATATATTGAGAAGTAATGAACAATTATTTGTTCATTACTTCTCTTGTAGTTTATCTATTTCTCTATTTTTCCCTGTTGGAGCCCTTGGGCTTATAACATCCTGTTTTTCCAACTATGGTTGTATCTTACCTAATAATAATAATAATAATAATAATAATAATAATAATTATTATTATTATTATTATTATTATTATTGTTATTATTATTATTATTATTTATAACACAATAGAATACCAGTTTTAGTGTCTAAGTCTGCCACCTTGCACCAGATTCGGAAGGTCGAATATTTCACCTTTTCGACCGAATGAGCATTTGATGGATAAGGGCGTTCAGCAAGGTCTTACTCCGTGAGACAAGGACGATTATTGAACCAATTTCCTTTGAGTTTCGACCATAAGAGCTGTTTTTAGCATTCTCTTGTCCTCTGAGCTACGAGTAAGTGGTTTTTCATTGTGGATAATAGGATCTTCAATACTGGGTTTTGAAGAGTAATTACGAATCTCTCTCTCTCTCTCTCTCTCTCTCTCCTCTCTCTCTCCTCTCTCTCTCTCTCTCTCACACACACACATACACACACACACACACACACACACACACACAAAGCATTATTTCTTGCATTGTAAGATTGTTGTATTAAACACATTACTGACTTATCTAACAGCGGTGTTTTCTTAACAGATTTTGCAGATAAAAATGATTATGAATAACACGAAACTTAATATGATGATTGTATTGAATTATTTTGTTATTCAATTTTAATCACAAGATTAACACTCAACACTCAACACCAAGCAATTATATTTAATGATTTATTTTCTGTCTATCAATTATATCATAAGACAGGAGAAACAAAATCAATTCCTAGATAATCTCTCGAGTGATTTGATCCTCAACAATTTCATTTAAGTTATTATTATTATTATTATTATTATTATTATTATTATTATTATTATTAATAATTATTGTGATTATTATTACTATTATTATTATTATTATTATTTTTATTATCAATTATTTTGATTATTATTATTATTATTATTATTATTTTGGTTTTTATAATTATTATTATTATTATTATTAATTATTTTGATTTTTATTATTATTATTATTATTATTATTATTATTATTATTATTATTATTATTATTACTTGCTAAGCTACAACACTAGTTGGATAAGCAGGATGCTATAAGCCCAGGGCCTCCAACATGGAAAACAGCTTAGAATCAAATACTGGAGAGAGGGAGAACTTCTTCTTAAACACTTATTTACTAAGATTTTCAACATGATCTAATAAATATCCCTTATATTGCATTATGAATATTGTTAATAAACACGACTCCTCGTTAATTAGACTGTTTTTGGTAACAGTAGACTGGGCGGATTTATCATTTTTGGGCGGATTTATCAGTTAAATTAATCCACAAGAGCAAATACATCAAAGGGGAGATTATTATTCATGGACGTACTTACACATATATACAGTAGGTACTGGCATAGATGCATATAGGTGCATACATACTTATGTACAAAAATATGTATAGACATACACCGTCTGTATGTATTTTTTCATATGGAGCAATAGTTCACTATTCATAAAATTACTACTGGTATATAGAAATGTTGGTAAAATAGAGCTCTTACTACTCAGTATTATAATCTATATAAAATATGTTAAATTGATATCCACCAGACAAAAAGGCTCAGGGAGATGAAGAGTATGAATAGACTTCGCTTTTTCCTTTAATGACAAACTGGATAAGCCCTATACAGACTCTCTACCTTTCCCCCACACACTCAACAAATAGAACAGTTGGAAAATGAGGTCTCTCTCTCTCTCTCTCTCTCTCTCTCTCTCTCTCTCTCTCTCTCTCTACAATGTCAGCTGTCAAAGAGTTAGATATTCGTACCAGTTTCCAATTATAGGATCTTATGATTGCAATATCACCTTTACCAAGACCTACAGAGAGAGAGAGAGAGAGAGAGAGAGAGAGAGAGAGAGAGAGAGAGAGAGAGAGAGAGAGAGAGATTGTGAAGACCATTGTAACTCAAGACTTCAAATCTAACACCAGCCCTGGGAGCCTAATAAGAGCGGCAATGCAGATTGACCAAAATAACTGAACGTTGTGAACTTTTGAAGAATGACGTCACAATTGAATTTATGATTTACGAATTCACTCAATAGCTTCTAGTTGTTACATAATAATATACATCGATAAATGCTACTTCTAAAAAATGATTATAGCAATGATGCAATTGAAGAATTTCATAGAACTTTTGGACTTTTTAGATTAATTTAGGAATTTTGAGTTTCAGCGCCAAAGTTCCTTTTAGAAGTAAACACTGAAGTTGCACAGGAAAGGAAGGGAACAGAAAAAGGTAGGATATAGAGAAAATGCAAGTACGCATAGCCAAAGAATCAGTGCAATGACATGAAACTAGTGCCTACAGTACACCAGGCGAGTTACAACGGCAGCAAATACTATCTGTAACCGCCACCCCCCCCCCCCCACTGACAAGAAAAGCGTTTTAGCAGTCTAGATAATTCACAGAAGATGACGGATGTAACCAATAACAGAGCAAGGACGTAGAGGCCTACCTATTATTACATGGGCTTTCTTCTTTAACCAATATGCACAAAAGGGGTTTGAGAGAGAGAGAGAGAGAGAGAGAGAGAGAGAGAGAGAGAGAGAGAGAGAGAGATTCGCGTATCAAAAAGTCTACATTTTCAGCATAATTCAAAGTTAATTAGGTTATTGGAGTGTACAAGTTTATCTCCACAGCATATAATTTCTCTTCCTGCCAGCCTCCACTGGTAAATATATTCACAATTGTTTTACGCCCTAGGATTTATACGAAAGTAGAATTCACAACATTAAGCTGCGCAATGCACATTGTTTACTTCGAGGGCAACCTCTTGTCCTCATTATAATTCTTCTATCGATTTTTTTTTTTTTGATGAAATAATTGCCAAGTTATTGATGGCACTAATCTACAAGTCCCCTTATGAAGACCGACGCACAAGGTCCACCCATACTTCCACAGGGATCCTCTTCACGAACTTCTATGTGGACATTGTAGAGGGACGCCTTTTGGGCAGATGGAGAAAGGGCCTAACAAGTTGAGGACCTCTGGAGGATGTTCTAGCCACGTAAGAGTCTTACGTTCTAGCAGAGCAAGGATGGACTTTCTTACAATTGTCAACATGGAAAGCCACCCCTGAAGAAATCGTACGAGTATCACTCAGGTCCAACATATTTGAACAAGGACGTCGAAAGGAGAGTTAGAAAGACTCTGGATATATAACAATTTTATCAAACCGTAACCAGCGAGTCCAACACACATTAATATAAAAGATTCCAATCCACAGTCGCCATCAAAATAGCAAGCTTGTCTCCCTTGTGTAAAAACTCACTGAACAAGACGGGACGTCGTAAACAAATACATAATATGCCCAGTACAGAAATGAAGTTTCCCTTGAAGAATTCTTCCTAATACGTCCAGCGAGGAACCACAAAATATCCAGCCATTCAAATCCACGAACAGTAGCATCTCATCGACAACAAAACCAGCCTAATAGCTGTTCGTGTTTCATCAAACATAACTGGACAAAGTCAATTCAAGTCATCAGTCAACTGTACAAGAGATTCATCTAACTCGGATGAGGAAACGAGCGGAAAATAATAGAAGGAAACAATATGGAAACAAAGTATTATGCAACACAATGGTGAGTTCACTTAAATGGTATACTGTAAGCACTACCTGAGGTTTCTGCAGCATTGTACCCAGAAATGGATTGGCCTCACAGGTCCCAACGCCGGCCAAAATTATCCAAATTAATTCATCCTTCCTAATTAATCCAACATAGACATTAATCTACAAAAAATGAGGTAGTAATGATCTATAAGAAATTGCATATTACAACGCTTATCAAAACCATTGGCAAGTTGCAGGCTGAGAGAGAGAGAGAGAGAGAGAGAGAGAGAGAGAGAGAGAGAGAGAGAGAGAGAGAGAGAGGGAGAGAGATTTTTTTACAATTTCCTATATCATTAAATGCTTGTTGAAAGGCCTTCGATTTTCAGGTATTAACGTCAAAATCCTACATGCAGTTCTATCGAATAAAATGTTCTGTTTTGCTGTTTTAGTGCAAACCGGAATAGACAGATTCATTCCATTAAATACTGCAATATTCTTCAGGTCTCCCAAAGTGATGAATAAGAATTAGAGCGTGGAAATTGATAGTGAATTAATCTATAGAAATGTCAATGCATAGGAGAACTTGATTCGATGAGTTTTAATTTGGTCTAACAAATGAAACCACCCATCGTATAGAAAGTTATCAAAGGTGTTTGCAAATACTTTGATTAATCAAGTGTCCGAAAATGAGAGAATGTAATCTACCACACAAGCCATAGAAGTAGTGTTTTATGTTCATGTTGCATTGTGGTATACACAGATAGTTCTAACTATAATGTTAACTATCCCTTTACATATTAGTATCAGTTAGGTCTTGATTAGTTTTCTATCTCTATAGGGGAAGTGGAGAGGATTCGCGGTCTCAATCTTGGTCAAGACGAGACTGGGGCAACATAGAAGGAATCCTGTGTGGAACTTGCCAATAACATTTTTGGAGTTTTCGTGTGTTAATCTGTGATCAGTGTATCCTGTTTGTTATACCTAAATATATCCAGATGGGTTAAGCATCTGAAATGTGAAATAAGCTTAAGTGCATTATGTATATTTTGAGTTATTCACGTTACAGCCAAAGCATATATATGCTCTATTTTCACTTGCATTTTTAGTGAATAGTATATTTTAAACTACTCAGAAATATTGTATAATTATATTTCTAACTTAACTGGTTATGTATTGCAAACTGCTCTAAGATAAACTTAAACTCTTGTTGATCTTTAATATTTTATTTATGTGATGTTGATAATTATAACCCTTTTCAAATTTGACTAAAAAAAAGTTAGTGAAATTTTACTTAAATGTATCAACCTCAAAACTAAATTTCCCCATATACTGAGAAACTTACCAGTGATACTGATAATCACTAAGACAAAATTTCTTCACTAAAATTGCCATAAACATTTTGTTCGACAAGTTGAGAAATTCAATCCAAAACTGATTTGAAATCCTTTCAATTTCAATGAATTTTCAGTCCCACACCAAAAAAAAATCCATTGTAATTACAGAGTGAAATTTTTGACTATTCTGATATATATTATAAAGGACTAAACTGTGTACCAAAAGGTTTTGAAATACTGCAACAACCTAACTAAATCTGTGTGTGTGGGTGTGTGTGTGTGTGTGAGGGAACTAGTAGATATTTCAGCACGGAATAGTCTTGGAAGATCCTGAAAGGGGCATCTAAGGTTTCGTCAGAAGGTACTAGTTGGACTATAGGGGTCAGTCAGTGATTGACAGTCACATCTAGCAATGATGTCACCTATTTTCACGTTGTTGGTTGGCTACTAGGTAATAACAGAATGGAAAGTGCTCTCTCTCTCTCTCTCTCTCTCTCTCTCTCTCTCTCTCTCTCTCTCTCTCTCTCTCTCTCTCTCTCTCTCTCTCAATCTTTGCGTGCACATCTTCAGAAGTAATTATTTTGTTCAGTTTCAAAAAGTAATGAATTTTGAGTAATCAGTGTTCCAAATCAAACCATTGTTCTCTATCCTTGGGTACTGCCATAGCCTCTGTACCATGATCTCGGGTTATTTCTCTTGCTTGAGGTTATATTATTCTATCTGTTTCCTTATTTCCTTTCCTCACTGGGCTATTATCCCTGCTGAAGCCCTAACGTCTTATAGCATCCTTCTTTTCCAAGCAGGGTCGTAGCTTATTGATAATAATAATAATAATAATAATAATATCCTTTATACTTCACATTCGTCATTCTTGCTATCCAACCTCTTGGGCGCTGTTCATTGTACTTGAGTTCACATGTGTTATGAAAACTTCGTGGCAGAGAGAGAGAGAGAGAGAGAGAGAGAGAGAGAGAGAGAGAGAGAGAGAGAGAATTTGGGGATAGACAACATCACCAATAATTGAAAACACTTGGCAGTTTGATCACAACATCATTTTACTTGTTTTGTTAATACACGAATTCTGCTGCTTCTCCACAAACGTTGAATGTTATGGGGACCGACTTGAATCAGGATTTAGGTAGAATTGCAAACCTTACATGAGGGTGAGGGTAATGGGTGAATAGGGTGAGGGAAACGGGTGAATAAGGTAATGGGTGAATGGGGTGAGGGAAACGGGTGATTAAGGTAATGGGTGAATGGGGTGAGGGAAACGGGTGAATAAGGTAATGGGTGAATGGGGTGAGGGAAACGGGTGAATGGGGTGAGGAAAACGGGTGAATGGGGTGAGGGAAACAGGTGAATGGGGTGAGGGTAATGGGTGAATGGAGTGAGGGAAATGGGTTAAAGGGGGAAGAGAGAGAGAGAGAGAGAGAGAGAGAGAGAGAGAGAGCAACTCCTATGTATATCAGTTGGTCAAGATCACACTAATGATAGTCTACAGTAAACCAGTAGTTAAAACTTCGTTTTAAGCTTAAAACTTTTATAATTCTATTTACGAACTTCAAATGCAGATTAAACGAACAATAATATCGAGGAATATTTAGATAAATGTAAGAAAAAAAACTTTGCAAATCATGTAAACGGTGTAGATTAGTGTTGCAGGTTGCATGAGAACATAGGCCTATGTCGGTGTTTGTTGGTTTGAACAATGAAACTTATTTTGTTCCTCCAGTCTTACTGTTCCATTTAATATGATGCAAAAGTCAAATTGAAAAATATGATAGATAATAAAAAATTAAATTCGTGAAAAATGTAAATAATTACACAACATTTTAGTGTGTATCCAGTTATCTGGAGTAAGATGTTCTCACCCTTACGATGTCAGACAGTAAGGGTCATTTCATTCTTTTTTCCTTTATAATAGTGTACGTCTTTTTAACGAAAGAATTATCCTTCGATTTGATTTGGTTTCGACTTCGTTTTTGAAACTTGGATTTAATGTCGTTAATCATAACTTCATTTGAGATTTTTATGCTTTATTTTAGTTTAGGCCTAAGTGACTTGATTTTCATATGCTTATTCCAGGCCTATAACCGTAAAACTTTTACAATGATATAATCATGCAGAGTCGAAGTTGGAATGAAAGACATTCGAACACAAAATACGTCTATTTCACGATTATGTAAGACTAGGCCTACGCCATTGTTTCTTATGTACATCTCCTCTATTATTTGAATATTTTGAGCATTATTGCCTGTGGCTCAGGGTAGGAAAGAGGAGGAGAGGGACAGTGTAGAATACGGTGTAGGATAGGGAAGGGACTGGGTAGGATACGGGAAGGACCAGGTCGGCGGATGGGGATGGGAGGAATGGCTGGATAGGGTTGGAGACAGGGTGGGACGTAGGGGTTCGGATGGGTCGGGTTGGGGGCTATTAATGTTCCTCGGGATGGGTGGGATAGGGGAGACATAGAGGTTCTTCTTTGGGACAGGGATAGAGAGAAGAGGAGTTATTATGAGACAGAGGAGCATAATGTCTCCTCATCACCTTCGAAGGAGGACATTGAAACTTGCAACTAACACCTACAGTCCGTTGCAAGGAGCAACTTGCTACAGTAAATGTGCGTGCGTGCGTGTGTTTATGCAAGGTTGTTCTTATATGCAACTAACCGTTGATTCTTTGCCTATAGGTATATATGAAACTTAATTATGTATGTGCGCAGATTATCAATACTGAGAACCGGATGTTGAGGAGCCACCGTCCTTGACCTACTTACAATCATACTTTGAGTTTTGTTAGGATTCAACTTCATACCCCATAATTTGCACCATGCACTAATTTTAGCTAAATCCCTATATAGGGATTCACCAACCCCAGATCTCCATTCAGGATGGAATTGATGCAAAGAGAGTAGCATCATCTGCATATGCAACAAGTTTGTTTTCTAGGTCTAACCACATGTCATGTGTATATAGTATGAATAGTAATGGGCCAAGAACACTACCGTGTGGAACACCGGATATCACATTCCTATACTCACTATGGTGCCCATCAACAACTCTTTGAGATCTATTACTTAAAAAAAATCAATAATAATGCTAAGAAACGACCCACCCACGCCCAACTGTTTAAGTTTGAAAACAAGTATATATATATATATATATATATATATATATATATATATATATATATATATATATATATATATATATATATATATATATATATATGTGTGTGTGTGTGTGTGTGTGTGTGCTGAAGACAACACATTTCCCATATTATGAAGAACCATTTAAATATAGAAATAAATATATGAAAGTTAATAATTCTTTGAAAATATATCAATTTTAATTAATTAATTTGGCGAAGCAACTCCTTTTTACAGTTCAGAACAAAATTAAACTATTTATTTATAAGAAAAGAGCAATCAGAATAAGAACCGTTGTTCTGATTTACTGTTGTTTCAACGATGAGTCAAAGGTTCGAGTCCTTGAACAGCTTAAAGTATGTCTCATTTTTTTTTTTATTGAATATGTATTCTTAATCTTGAATTTGATATTAAATCTCACTGTGGTTGATATATATTTATGAATATAGAAGAAAGTATAATAATAACATGAATTTTATTCGCCTCGTCCCCAGTTTTTTAATTGGACACACGTCCTAAAAAGGGACGTTGAGGCCATCTGTCGGTAGAGAAGAAAATTAATTACCTTGAAAAAATGCTACTAAAATGTCATATTATTCTAGATGTATATAGCGTATATCATATTATATTGACCTTCCTTTAGTACGTATACTTAATTTAGTATATATCAAAAATATTATTTCTACATATACGATGCATTTTAATGTATAATATCAAGACAAGTTTCATAAAACGAAAAACATTTTACTTAAGTTATGCCTATTTATACAAATAAAGTTTTGTTTTCTTTTAGGTTTTAGGTGACGTTTTTTGTCATTTATAGATAAAGCTATAACTAAACTATATCTTCTATATCCTAACTTTATTATAGATTACGTATTTTGAGCAATATTTTGAATAAAAACGGACAGCCTCAACGTTATTCTTTTTATTTTCTTATTCCCACGAATATTATAACATTTTGGTGAAATTTCAATTTAAAACATTATGTACAAAGAAAATAAGGTTTTTCAAATATGATGGCAGAAAGAAAATATTTTGATGTTAATTAAAGACACGAAAATACTCGCTATCTAATAATAAATCGGAAATTAGGTAACATTATAAATTACATTGTCTAGTTAGAAATACAATTTGTATATAATAAATCTATAATAGGCTAACAGATGGCCTCAGCGTTAGCTTTTCTGACTTTTAAGTGGAAGTAAAATCAGGATTTTCTTGAAGTTTCGATTAAAACACTCTTTATAAGGAACATAGTTTGTTTTATATATATATATATATATATATATATATATATATATATATATATATATATATATATATATATATATATATACATATATATATATATATAAATGTATATATATATATATATATAATATATATATATATATATATATATATATATATATATATATATATATATATATATATACATATATATATATATACAAATAAATACATATATATATATATATATATATATATATATATATATATATATATATATATATATATATATATATATATATATATATATATATATGTGTGTGTGTGTGTGTGTGTATATATATATCATCAGTGAAGTCTTTGAAATAAGATAAAGGTATAAAGATGTTTTAAATATCAAGGATACGCATACCATATACAATATTTTTTTGAAATCCCAATTTTTGACTGCTGCATATAGTTGCCTTTTCTTGTCAGTAGGTGGCAATAGTGTTCCCGGTACCGTAAAGTACACATATGAAAATCGCAATTAATTTCTGTTATTATTATTATTATCATTATTATTATTATTATTATTATTATTATTATTATTATATACTAGCTAAGCTACAACCCTAATTGGAAAAGCAGAATGGTATAAGCCCAAGGGCTCAAACAGAGAAACAATAGCTCAGTGAAGAAAAGAAATAAGGAAATTAATAGACTATATGAGAAGTTATGAACAATTAAGATAACACGTATCAAGAACAATAATAACATTAAAACAGATCTTTCATATATAAACTATGAAAAGACTCATGTCAGCCTGGTCAACATAAAACGTTTGCTGCAAGTTTGAACATTTGTAGTTTTTTCGATTCAACTACCTGATTAGGAAGATCATTCCACAACTTGGTCACAGCTGGAATAAAACTTCTAGAGCACTGTGTAGTATTGAGCCTCACGATGGAGAAAGCCTGACCATAAGAATGAACTAAATACATAGTATTACGAACAGGATGGTATTGTCGGGGAAGATCTGAATGCGAAGGATGGTTAGAATTATGAAAAATATTTCGAAAATAGGTGTCTATCTCTTAAAAAATACTAAAATGTCTAAAAGTGACTTAGCGTCAGACATTTGAGTACAAAGAAACCTCTAATAACGATATTGTTTACCTCTAAATAGTAATTATGTTATAACAAATTTATTTATGTATAATACAGAATAGAATTCAGAGTTTGATATCGTACCTTTCTTTAATTAATATCACAAAACAGTTAATTTAATGAAAGGTAATGCTTGTTCAGTATCCACTAAGCAATATATTATCTGTCAACAATTGTTTACATGCATCAGCTACTGTGAATCTTTGTGGTGAGAAATCACTAACAAGCAGTCATTCCAGGCAATAGGGTTCCAGGGTGCTGGCGTTGGGCATGTCACATGACCTACAGGAGGAGAAGTGAGGAACTTCACCTTGCTCAGCCATCAGCCAAACTGGTCGCCAACTAAGCCAAAGAATATACACCACGTTATTTCGGCAAATTATGAGTCCATTGCAGTGATATTTATGTTGATGAGGAAGGAAGGGAACATAGTGGTTTATTGGTACACTGATAGTCCTCTTGGCACTGCTGCCCCGATGGGTGGGTGAGCGGGCAGCCTGGTGCACCATTTTTCTGCAGTACAGGAGAGATGAAGTAGGAACATCAATATGTGGAGGATCCAGTTGACAGGTCGCCTTTGCAAGACGGTTAACGGTGCTGTTAGCCAGAAGTCTTGCTTGAGAAGGAATCCACAGGATGCTCTGTGAAACAACGATGTGTTCCTCACTGGAGTAGGGAGCCATATAGCCTGAGTAAAAGCTTATTTTGCAGCCAGAACATAGGGCATGAGAGGATATTAAGTTTGAATACTTTACAGAAACAAGAGGTGAGGGAGATATATCAGAATTTGTCAGTGCCAGGCTTGGGGATGGGCACAATTGTACGATAAGTCCATACTTGTGGAACATATCTCATGCTGAGGTACAGGTTATAGAGCTGGAGGAGAGGGTTAGCAGGTACTTTAATGAGTGTGCAAAGGACTGCACAGGTAATGCCATCATCACCTGGAGCTGACTTCTTACTCCTTGCTAAGGCACATCGTAGCTCTTCCTCAATTATGGCTACGTTGTCCTCTTCATCAGTACGCAGTAAGGCGGAACCGAGATGAAGAGCATGGTGATTTTCATATGTAGGGAGAGAGACTCGTACATGAGCTGGATGGCTGGTGGTTCGCAACTCTTTTGGCTACTCATCAATAAGGTCCTGTATGTACTAAGTAGGGCTGTGGTGGAAGACAATTGTGGGTTTCTTCATCACAATCCCGTTGATGAGATGCCACTTGGAACAGACGCTTGTTTGATGGTTGGTACTTTCCATTTATTTGTGCCAGTAATCTGTTTGTGCACAATGTTGTGGAGCAACTAGATCATATCTTTATAGTTAATGTTAGTGCAGAGTCTCAGGACTTGGTCGTCTCATGAAGACAAGGCTGTCATCTCTCGCCTTCCTCTCTGACTGAGAAGTTCAATTACCTAGTGTCATGGCACTAGCACGATGCCTGATATGTGGCTTCATCTCCAGAGTTTGGGAGACGTTTATGCTGAATAGATTTCTCCCACGAGGCCATATCTAACTAGATGGACATAGAACACATAGCCAATGAGGGAGGGAGCTTTTTCCTTGAACTCAGCACTACCAGCAGAAGTCCTTTGAAATAGAATAATGTCTGGGTAATGACTGTGTACAAATCCCTCGAGTGCAGAAAGTTTTTCCCAGTTTATGATATCACAGGCATTTCATTGGATGATATCAAGCTTCAATTGATTATCAAATGTCTTTAGAAGGACGGCAACTAGATGTGGAGGCAGTGGTGACACGGGCATGAAAGGGCGGTGTCACAAGGTAAAGGTCTTGCATGGGGGTCAGTAACATCCTTAAGTTGTGTAGCAAGCAAGTCGAGTTTCTCAGGGAGTGTAGTGACTAATGCAATAACAACCTACCGAGCTTCAATGAGAGATTATAGTGTGATGGCATTAGAAGCAAATTTAGAAGTCAGGTTGTCAAAGGAAGCTACAAGACTGTCGATGCGAGTGTTCATGCTCTCTAAACGAGATTCAATGACTTCAAAACGTGACGAAAGGAAGTCACACCAAGACTTGAGGACTTCTATAGCATTACGAAATGTAGATATTTGTGAGGAGACAGTAACAATGGATGGGACTGATGGTGTTGGTAGTGGTTGTACAACATGCTGGCTGGATGCAGTGAGTGATCATCTGGTACAGCCATGCCATACGTTGACTCCAGGCTCTTGACCTCTTGGCTATTTCCAACGTGAGGTGTCCGGTGCAGATGGAGGTAGGAACGTGATCTCGATGCAGAGGCAGTGTCAACCACTGTGGGTGGTACAGGGTGTGATTAGGGCAGGTCCGACTGTCATGCTCAGCAACACAAAACGCACAGTTTTCAGGGGCAGCACAGTAACGTGAGATGTGACTGATACCCCAGCATTTGAGAGAGAGAGAGAGAGAGAGAGAGAGAGAGAGAGAGAGAGAGAGAGAGAGAGAGAGAGAGAGAGAGATTAGGTCAATTACATTTGCATAGTAAAAAAATGTGACCTCGATTTTCATAAGAGATTAATTTTAGGAATGAACTTTCTCATATCTAGTAATATACATTTCCTTTACATGAGCATTGGAAGTTTATTTGCATTCTAGTTTAAACATCCTTTGCTAAAGTCTCAATCTTAATGAGAAACTAAGCACTGTAAAATCACACATTCACAAGTCGAATCTAATACTCACCCATATTTGCACTGTAATTTCTCCACCACCACTTTCAACAATTAACTGGAATTTTAGGAGTAAATGTCTGACGTCTTGCATTGACCACTGGCCGAACAAGGATAGCAAAACAACAAAGCAGACATCAACGATAGGTGTTGTTATGTTTAGTGCCTTTGAATAAGCTGTGTTGTCATCTGCATTCAAGTTTCATAACCAATAGTCTTCGATAACTCTGATGTCACCTTCCAAGAAATCACTGTGAAATCCAGCGTTTTACCTCTGTTAACAAAGTTGGAAGGAGGTTATATTTTACCCCATGTTTGTGCGTTTGTTTGTGAACAGCTTCATGGCCACAATTTTAATCGGAGAGTAATGAAACTTGCAGGGATTAAATGTTATGTATTAAGCTGGAAATGATTAAATTTTGGAAGGTTAAGGTCAAAAGTCAAGGTCATGGTCAAATAAAATGTCCAATTACACGTAATCAGCCATAAGTTTGGACATCATTGTCATAGTGACCTCAAACTTTGTTCATATTTGAGTGTATGAAAATCCACGGCAATCAATACATGCTAAGGTCAAAGGTCAAGTAACCTCATGAATCCAGCTAATGACCAGAAATTAAACTTCAATGTATTACTGAGTTAAAACTTTGAATATGTGGTAACGTCCCTGACTGGTGATCGCCAGGCTGGGGTTCGAGTCCCGCTTAAACTCGCAAGTTCCTTTGGCCCCAACAACCTCACCATCCCTGTGAGCTAAGAATGGGGTGTTTGGGGGAGCCTATAGGTCTATCTGCTGAGTCATCAGTACCCATTACCTGGCGCTCATTTGTCGTAGCTTAGGTGGAGAGGGGGCCTGGGCGCTGATCATATGTATATATGGTCAGTCTCTAGGGCACTATCCTGCTCAATAGGGCAATGCTACTGTCCCTTGCATCTAGCATTCATGGGTGACCTATAAACCTTTAAATGTCCTGCAACAGTCCTATACAATAAAACTAAAGAGTAGAGCAATTTTTTTTATTACCTTTCAGTTCGTCTACTAGGCTTGATTCACAGGAGCGGATTGAACCGCGCGGATTAAAAACCAATAAAGATCAATGAGGTCCTTTCACACGATACCTGCTCGGGAAAATTTCCGAGGAGAAAGGCCTTAGACGTCTTTATTCATGTTAGGTTTGGCCTGTTTTCATCACCACCCTGGCCAGTGTTGTATATTATATATATATATATATATATATATATATATATATATATATATATATATATATATGTGTGTGTGTGTGTGTATGTATGTATATATATATATATATATATATATATATATATATATATATATATCTTTATATATATATACATATATATATATATAAATATATAAATATATATATATATATATATGTATATATATATATATATATATATATATATATCTTTATATACATATATATATATATGTATATATATATATATATATATATATATATATATATATATATATATATATATATATATAAATATATATATATATCTTTATATATGTATATATATATATATATATATATATATATATATATATATATATATCTTTATATATATATATATATATATATATATATATATATATATATAATCAGAGAAATAGTGGCTGGTTATATTAGCCTATATGCCTCCCTTCAGCTTCTCCTGAGAGGAGATTTGGATGAGGCTTCTCTAAATTGCTTGAAAAATGCCAACCATCTTGTTAATCTTATCTTCCAAAGAAGACCAGTTCAACTCGACACTTTTCTCATGATTATTAGTATGGTAAATTCCTTATACTTTACATGAATCCTGAAGAAACTGGTGGCCATTAATTGCCCATACCGTTCGGTTTTTCCAACATCCTATACCTAAAATGGAAGTCTTACCTTTATTCAAAATTGCACCAGACGCTTTTTCATATTCATTGATTACATTTATACATTCTAAAAGACCCTCGTCACGAGTTACAATAATAACAGAATCATCAGCATAACCAAAAACAGACACATTCAGTTGATTTGGTAATTTTAAGGAAGACTCTGAAAGCTGTCTTTGTATCATTCTGTAGAAAGGTTCTTGATACACAACAAATAACATCATGGATAATGGACATCCCTGCCTCACAGATTTCCTGGTGAAAAATGGATTAGAGAGGTTGCCGTTTATGCTTACAACACTTTCAGCATCTTTATATAACATTTGTATCAACTGGATAAAACTACTGTCAAAACCAAATTTCTCTAATATTGCAAATAAGAGTTCATGATCTACACGATCAAAAGCTTTTGACCAGTCTAAGTTTATCAAAGCTGCCTCCTTGTTTTTTTCATTTTTGTAAACCATAATATCCCTCATTAAGACGTTTAAATTGATTATTGACCTGTTTTCAAGACAGCTGAACTGTTCAGAGGATATTATTAAATTTACTACATTTTTAAATCTGTTAGTTAATATTTTAGCTATGACTTTAAAATCTACATTTAGTATTGTTATTGGTCTCCAGTTAATAATATGATCTAAGTCTCCTTTCGGTGTGAGAGTAATGATTCCTTTAGGTAGTTTTATAGCGGTCTTAAACCATTTATCTACCATATACTTTCGTAAATCACAATTATATATTAAAAATATCTTTAATATGTCATATTTCATCCAATTAATATTATATTTGTCGTTACAGCTTCAACATTATTCTCTCATTATGGCTTATAAATCACTAGATTTCAGTTTTAAATAAATTGCAGTGTCTTCAAATTGAATATAATTAATTACCAACGAATTTTCAGTAATGTAAAATGCTATGACTACATGTAAACAAATAAAATTCGTGATTATTTCTTAGCAGGTAGTAGGTTGGCCAAGGTACTAGCCACCCGTCGAGATACTACCACTAGAGTGATACTGGGACGTTGACTAACCAAATTATTATTATTATTATTATTATTATTATTATTATTATTATTATTGTCTAAGCTACAACCCTAGTTGGAAAAGCAGGCAGCTATAAGCCCAGGGGCTCCAACAGGGAAAAATAGCCCCGTGAGGAAATGAAATAAATAAACTAAAAGAAAAGTAATGAACAATTGAAATAAAATACTAAAAGCAAAGTAACAACATTATAACAGATCTTTCATGTATAAACTATAAACACTTAAAAAAAAAATAAGAGGAAAAGAAATAAGATAGAATAGTGTGCCCGAGTGTACCCTCAAGCAAGAGAACTCTAATCCAAGACGTAGTTCCCTTGCTTGAAGGTACACTCAAGCACACTATTCTATTTATTTCATTATTTCCTTTCCTCACTGGGCTTTTTTCCCTGTTGGAGCCCTTATATGCCTTATAGCATCCTGCTTTTCCAACTAGGGTTGTAACTTAGCTAATAATAATAATAATAATAATAATAATAATAATAATAATAATAATAATAATAATAATAATAATAATAATAATAATACGGGACGAATATATTAAAAAAGTAAAATTAATTTTATTCGGCGTAATAATATATTAAATTCTTAATATATATATATATATATATATATATATATATATATATATATATATATATATATATATATATATGTATATATATACTGATAATACAAATATATTAGAAGAGA
>NC_090730.1:177605447-177617947 GCF_036898095.1 Palaemon carinicauda
CCAGTAGTTTAATGATTTAAAAAATTTCTGCAATGATAAGTTTGGAAAAAACGATATATAAACCATTGTTTTAAGTAATTAGATATATTATTGTGTTGCATATATTTTTTTTCCGTAATGTTGTCACTCTTTGTTTTGTCACTTTTAAATTTCCGCATTTTGGTCACTCTTTTGTCTTGTCACTCTTTTGCATTTCTGTAATTTTGTCACTCTTTCGTCATGTCACTCTTTTGATTTGTCACTCTTATGATAATAACGCATCTATATATATATATATATATATATATATATATATATATATATATATATATATATATATATATATATATATATATATATATATATATATATATATATATACACACGCAAACACACACACACACACACACATATATATATATATATATATATATATATTTTTATATATATATATATATATATATATATATATATATATATATATATATATATATATATATATATATATCCCTACCTCAATGAAGCCTCTTCCCCTAATAAGTATTGTCGAAATAATACCTAACAAACGTAAATAAACAGGAGGCCAATAAAACAACAATGTTAATAACTGAAATTAGACAATGGAAAGAAACACGGACAAAGAAAAGTAGATTTGTCATATATATATATATATATATATATATATATATATATATATATATATATATATATATATATATATATATATATATGCGTAATTATATATGGTCTCCGACAGTCAGCTGATCGACTTGAAAACACTTCCTTTCCCTTGAACCACTCGGTTTCCCCTACCACCGTTCAGGCGTTCACACGCACACACATGTACGTACACACATGTAAACCCGTACAGGCACACACGGCTGAGCAGAGTCATGGCGTGGTTAACTCAACGTCCCCACGTCTTGCTTTTTTCCTTGTTTTATTTATTGTTGTTCTTGCTTTTATTATTATTATTATTATTATTATTATTTTGGGCTACACATACGTTAAAGAACCAGGGCATAGAAAGACAAACTTGACACACATGTATGTATGTATATATATATATATATATATATATATATATATATATATATATATATATATATATATATATATATATATATATATATATATATATATATATATAAGTATGTGTGTCGTATGGGATAGGAGGGATAAGCGGCGTAGGCTATCCCTCCTGGATACAGAAGGATAGGTTTTGCCGTGTTGATTGTGAACGTAGTATGTCATATCAGCGAGATGATAATGTGAGAGATGGGTTACACCAGAGAGATATCATTATTATTATTATTATTATTATTATTATTATTATTATTATGACTTGCTTAGCTACAACCCTAATTGGAAAAGCAGAATGCTATAAGCCCAGAGGCCCCAACAGGGAAAATAGCACAGTGAGAAAAGGAAACAAGGAAAGATAAGATATTTTAAAAACAGTAACAACATTAAAATAAATATTTCCTATATAAATTATAAAAACTTTAACAAAACAAGAGGAAGAGAAATATGATAAGATAGAATAGTGTGTCCCAGTGTACCCTCAAGCAAGAGATTGGTCATATCAGCGTGATAATAATGTGAAAGAGATGTGTTATTTAATGAAATTATGCTAATTGGGAATAACATTTTCCTGCTTTTCAAAGTAATAAGTTTGTGTGGGTATCGGGCAGTAAAATGAGGAGATCCCTTCTTAGACTATGAAAAATTTTGAGTTTGCGTGAATAATTTAATGAACAATTTGACTAAAGAATGCGGAAGAAAGGGATGGAAGGCATAATGAGGATTAGGTGAATAAATATAAGATAAAGAAGGGATAGGGAGCGGGTAGGAGGTTAGAAACAGTAGCACTCGAGCTTAGTGCAAGAGCAAAAGTTAGTGAAATATTAAGTGCAAATTCCTTAGATTCGCACCTAGGCCTATTTTAGTGTAAATGTGAATAAAAATTTTGCACATAGATTTATTCATAGGGTAAAGTTGTAGATTGTGCAGGAGAATAAAGGAACGTTTTTAATATATCAAAAACGAGCAGGATAGATGAATTTGAAGTGTATTAACGTTATGGTTTATCTGCGTAGGCTACAGCTGTAGTACAGTGTCTTAGTCTCTGTATTTGAATTGTCTCTATGTGACCTATTATGTTTTGTGTTTTCTTTTCAGCTTTTAGGCTCTGTTTGGTGAATTTCCAATCCTTGCTGATAATAATACCGAGATCTTCCTCCTGGTCCACACTTTCTATTTCATTACCCAGCAGTGAGTCATCCGATTGTGGGTGACTATAAGCGATGTACATGATTTTGCATTTCCCACAGTTGGAAAATATTTTCCATTTTTGGGGCCATTCTCCTAACTTCATTAGATCTTCTTGTAAGGCATCTTCTGAGCACACAGAATTTATGCCTAGTTTAGTATCATTGAGAGAGAGAGAGAGAGAGAGAGAGAGAGAGAGAGAGAGAGAGAAAATGTAGGAAGCCGACGAGAGATCCACACAGATGTAAGAAGGCCACGCGAAATAATATATATAGCATATCTGTAAATTTTTATGATTGCGTCCAAACTGCCTCCCAGTTATCACACCCTTCTCCAAACTATGCTGAGAGAGAGAGAGAGAGAGAGAGAGAGAGAGAGAGAGAGAGAGAGAGAGAGAGATCGGTCTATCTGTTATTATGTTCCCTAAGTCTTAAGAAATGATGCTTCAATATACGTGGGCGTGTACAAAGATCAAAATGTTAAAGTTTATTCTCTCTCTCTCTCTCTCTCTCTCTCTCTCTCTCTCTCTCTCTCTCTCTCAACACAGATTCGACTGAAGAAATTCTTACCACTTTTGCTTAAATCTGAGAAATAAACAGAAATACACCAAAAACGTTATCCTGCACTTAATATCATTATTATTAGCTAAGCTACAACCCTAGTTGGAGAACCAGGAAGCTATAAGCTCAAAGGCCCTAACAGGGAAAAATAGCCCAATGGAATGAATAAAGTACAAGAGAGATGGTATTCAGAATATATGAAGATCAGTAAGGGCATTAAAATAGATCTTTCATAAATAAACTATGAACTTATAAACTTAGGTCCGCCTGTTCAACATGCAAACATTCGCTGCAAGTTTGAACTTTTGAAGTTCCACCGATTCAGCTGCACAGTTACAAAGATCATTTTACTACCATGCAATACAGGCAATGTATTATATCCGTTATATCATTAAAATGTGGCATATATAGGCCTAGCAAATAAGTGAAACTTGACCGTCAAAATTGAAACGCCGCCAACCGTCATCGGTTCAAATCATGTCCAATCGTTCATAGAGTCCTATGAGCCGTAGTAAGCGAGTTATATCTCTCCTTCTCCTCAGTCAACACACATTCAAAACATGATGTTGACGAATGTGCTTGATTATGGAATAATATTTCCATACAGGTTTCATCTCTAAAACTAATTTCATCTCAGTTCTGATAGAATAATCGACAAAAATATTGCATTGGCCTATCAACATTAAAGGTTTGGGGTGAGGACAGAGATGTGTGAGAGAGACAGCTATGGAAAATAACAATCGTGAAATATCAAAAGATCAGTTTAGGGAAATATTTGAAACATGAACTATTTTATCTATATACTTCGATCTATAAAATGTTTTGGTAGAAAGATATCATTAATGTATATTTGGAAACTTTGCATGGAAAAAAACGATAACATTTCTATGTAGGTCAAGTTAAATCTATTGCAAAACATTATTAAAATGTGTGTAGGCTTTACCATGAACTAAAATTATACTAAATATTGCAATTATTGATATTCAGATGTAAAATCTGACTAAACTAGAGGGAATTTTCATGATATTAAAAAGTCTACATTTAGTTATTATTATTATTTTTATTATTATTATTATTATTATTATTATTATTATTATTACCTAAGCTACAACCCTAGTTGGAATAGCAGGAGGGTATAAACCCAAGGGCTCCAACAGGGAAAATTAATACTGTGAGGAAAAGACATAAGGAAATAAATAAACGATTTGAGAAATAACGAACAATTAAAATAAAATATAAAAAAAGTGACATCAAAACAGATATTTCATTTATAAACTATAAAAAGACTTAGATCAGTCTGTTCAGCATGAAAACATTTAAATTCCTGTCATGAATAGCAGAGGCAAGGGACAGTAACTTTGCCCTATCAAGCAGGACAATGCCCTAGAGACTGACCATATTACATCTGATCAGCGCCCAAGCCCCCTTTCCACCCAAGCTAGGACCAAGGAGGGCCAGGCAATGGTATTTACTGATAACTCAGCAGATAGACCTATAGGCTCCCACAGAACCCACCATCCCTAGCTCACAAGGACGGTAAGGTTGCAGTAACCAAAGGAACTGACGATTTTGATCGGGACTCGAACCCCAGTCCAGCAGAGTGAACGTTTCCAGTAGGTGACTGCAACCCTTCTTCAGCAAATTGACGTGAATGAATCTCTGTTTTAGATATAGTCATTATTTCCTTCAAACTAAGATCATGACCAGGCCACTATCCACCCGTTGTGACACTACCGCTAGAGAGTTATGGGGTCCATTGTCTGGTCAGGCAGTACTACATTGGATCCCTCTCAGGTTACGGCTCATTTTCCTTTTGCCTAGACATACATCGAATAGTCTGGCTTATTCTATAAACATTTTCCTTTGTCCTCATAGACCTGACAACACTGTGATTACCACACAATTCTTTTCCACCCAAGGGCTTAACTACTACACTGTAATTGTTCAGTGGCTACTTCCCTCTTGATAAGAATAGAAGAGACTCTTTAGCTATAGTAAGCAGCTCTTCTTGGAGAAGGACACCCCAAAATCAAAGCATTGTTCTCTAGTCTTGGGTAGTGCCATGGCATCTGTACCATGGTCTTCTACTGTCTTGGGTTAAAGTTCTCTTGCTTGAGGGTATACTCGGGCACACTATTCTATTCTATTTATTTTGAAGGTTTTATTGTTTATGTATGAAAGATTTATTTTAATGTTATTGTTTTTAAACATCTCTTGTAATTTATCTCCTTATTTCATTTCACCACTTGGATATTTTTCTTGTTGGAGCCCTTAGGCTTACTGTATAGCATCCTACGGATGTAGCTTAGAAAGTAATAATAATAATAATAATAATAATAATAATAATAATAATAATAATAATAATAATAATAATAATATCTTGTAAAACCCAAAAGGTCTAAGTCACAAGACTTACGGAACATGACTCGTGCCAAGGAACATTTTAGCAACATCATACCGAAATTTGCAATGAATTAACATGCTAGGGTTATAAATGTAAAGTTTGTGTGGTTGTAGAGAGAGAGAGAGAGAGAGAGAGAGAGAGAGAGAGAGAGAGAGATGGAAATATGTATTGAAAAATTAAATAAGAAAAGTCAAAATCGATTATTGCATAATGAGACTCTTCTACATTTACGCTGGAAAAGTAATTTTAAAGGCTCCGCTCTCGCTTCACTCATGATAGAAAAAAAAATCAGTCTGTACAATAACAGGCTAAGGTTCACAGCCTAAATACATTTCCCAGTATCACTGAATAATATTCCTATCGAATTATGCCTTTTCCTTAAATTTGTAATTTTGCCGAGACACTGATCAGACCGGCGTGAACATCCCAGCACCTAGACCGAACCGATACTGAAACGAGTGTGAATCAACCCTAAGCATTCAAAATATCCTTTTCTAGGATTCAAATCATAATTATCATTATTACAAGCTAAGCCAAGCTACAACCCAAGTTGGAAAAGCAGGATACTATAAGCCCAAGGACTCTCATTTATTCTCATAGGGTTAATTTCCTTTGATTTATGTTTGAAACGTTCCTCTAGGCCAGTATATATAACAAATGCAGTTGTTTCTAGTCCACTTCGGGACAAAGGGCGCAGACATGTCCTTAATCATGCCTGGGTTTTGGACATTTTATTCACCACGATGGCCACCGCAGATTGGTGATGGTGGGAGACTGAAGCCTGATATTACTATTCCTAAATCAGAATGAGATAAAAAAACATATCAGAACAGAATATCATTTTGGATCTAGAAAACAACATTTTGTTGTATGGTAGGAGAGAGAGAGAGAGAGAGAGAGAGAGAGAGAGAGAGAGAGAGAGAGAGAGCTGCAGAGAAAACCCCGTTATAGTGTCCACTAGCATTGGTGTGAATTAAACCCCGCTATAATGTTAATTCATATCCTTAGAATATGAATTTGAAATATGTTTTCCTTCGTGTTCAGTGTTTATCTATATAATAATAATAATAATTATTATTATTGTTATTATTATTATTATTAATTGTTGTCATTTGGGTTAAACTTATTTAAAAAACCTAATAATTGGTAGCTGAATCGGTAGAACTTCAAAAGTTCAAACTTGCAGCAAATCTTCTTATGTTGAACAGACTGACATAAACCTTTTTATAGTTTATATATGAAATATATGTTTTGAAGTTGTTACTGGTTTTATAATATTTTATTTAATTGTTCATCATTTCTCATATCGTTTATTTATTTCCTTATTTCCTTTCTCCACTGGACTATTTTTCCCTGTTGGATCCCTTAGGTACAGTAGAGTATATCAGTCTTTGTTAGGCCGAGGAAAACTGAGGAAACACTAGACGCATTGCAATATATATATATATATATATATATATATATATATATATATATATATATATATATATATATATATATATATATATATATATATATATTGATCACAAACTGACTAACACTTGTGTTTTCATACCTAGCTTTGGTTGGTTGTAAGTTTATTTACACATTAAAAAAATGTTATGTCTTAAGAGCTAAAGAACATCTTAACCATTCCCTATTATGATTAATCTAACAATAGGAATAATAAGAATTATTATACAACCTTTTTTTCAATTTGTTATCATAATGGTCAAGCTTAGCGTATGTATGTATGTATGTATGTATGCATTTAAATCCTCCACCACCTAACTGATGTGTGTGTGTGTGTGTGTTTATATGGAAACTAAACAGATAGTGTTCAATGGCAGTAAAAATATAATATACTTTGCAGGACAAAGGCCTCAGACATGTCCTTATTCATATTTTGGAGGTGACCAATTTTCATCACCACGTGGATGAGTCCGGATTAGTGATGGTAGGAGACTTTAATCTGCTCGCTCACTGCAAACCAACCTAGTATAGGTGGCCAAGACTTAGTAGAGCTTTGCTGATCATGGCTATAAATTTCATCTTGATTTTAGAAAGGGGAACCATCGCGCCTACCATTCCAGCCACCTTTAAAACATAAATAGAAATTTACAGGTTCAACAAATCAAGTACCAATTGACCACTGAAATTGAAACGCCATCAATTGTAATCGGCTCAAACAACACTCTCTAGTGTCTCCCAAAGAATGACTCACCCCAGCAGCCTCCCCACACACGCACCCCCATGCAACTTCCAGACAATTTCCTAGACTATAAAATTTTGGTCCCTCCAACACTTTTACTCTTCTGTTACATTATATTTATTCACAATTGCTTCTTTTATATATATATATATATATATATATATATATATATATATATATATATATATATATATATATATATATATATATATATATATATATACTGTATGTGTGTGCATACGGAGAGAGAGAGAGAGAGAGAGAGAGAGAGAGAGAGAGAGAGAGAGAGAGAGAGAGAGAGAGAGAGAGAGAGAGCTAATTTTTTCTACCACCTTAACAGTATCGTGCAATGTGGCAACTCGTACGTAGCTGTCAGTCTCTCCTCTCTCAATTCTGGCAGCGCGCTAAGCAAGTCCAAGTTAACTCCGCCTTTTCTATTGCAATGATCTTCCCTGTCAATCATATTTCTCATGAATGCTGGAATGTTCATTTAGAAGTATATCATAATTCCTTGTCTAACTATGAAGCGACCTATAACATCACTTATATGATTTATCTAAGATGCAAGAGGCAGATCAAGTCTATATGTTGCCGCCTTCAGCTTCACAAATGATTCAATACGAAATCCCATTGGTCGAGAGATATCTATGCTAGCTAGCCAATGGCAGTTCACAACGCCATTCAATGCTAAGAGACGTTTTATAGAAGAACAAGAACATAACCATGTTCCGTGAAGTTTCAAATAACAATAAATACACCTATTATTATTATTATTATTATTATTATTATTATTATTGTTATTATCATTTGCTAAGCTACAACTCTAGTTGGAAAAGCAGGATGCTATAAGCCCAGGGGCCCTAACTGTGAAAATAGCCCAGTGAGAAAAGGAAACAAGGAAAAGTAAAACATTTCAAGAACAGTAACATTGAAATAAATATTTCCTATATAAACTATAAAAACTTTAACAAAACAAGAGGAAAAGAAATTAGATAGAACAGCGAGCCACAATGTATCTTCAAGCAAGAGAACTCTAAACCAAGACACTGGAAGGCCATAGTACAGAGGGTATAGCACTATCCAAGATTGGAGAGCAATGGTTTGATCTTGGAGTGTCCTTCTTCTGGAAGAGCTGCTTACCATAGCTAAAGAGTCTCTCCTAATATATTCTAAAATACACAATTCAACCCTAAAATCTGCGCGTCCCAAACCAAGATAGAAAACATAAGTTTTCATTTGGCACGTATAATCATTTTATCCGAGAAATAAAGAATAAATAAAACTATAGACAATGTCGAGAGACCATAACACATCTTAACGCTGCCTTGTAGTTTAGCCCGATAAGAGAAAAACTATGAATTCATATAAAGTACAGCCAAGCCACCTCTAATGTATATTGTCCTGCCACCTTGTAGCAGCTGTCCAGGACCCTGATATCATCTATACTAATGGTTAAGAAACATTGCCCCCATGCAACTCGTACAAATGCTGTAGATAATAGTTGAGACTCTTTAGCTATGGTAAGCAGCTCTTCTAGGAGGACACTTCAAAATCAAACCATTCTTCTCTAGTCTTAGGTAGTAACAGTCTTGAGTTGGAGTTCCTTTGCTTGAGGGTACACTCGGGCACACTATTCCATCTACTTTCTCTTTCATAGTTTATATATGAAAGATTTATTTCAATATTGCTACTGTTCTTAGAATTATTTTATTTCAATTGTTAATTACTATTCTTTAAGGTAATTTAGTTCCTTATTTCCATCCCTCACTTCGCTATTTTTCCCTGTTGGGACCCTTGGAATTTAAGCATCTTGCTTTCCCAACTAGGGTTGTTAGTTAGTTAATAATAATAATAATAATAATAATAATAATAATAATAATAATAATTGTAAGTAATTTAGTTGAAAATCAAATGCCATTTAAAATTCTGAGGTCTAAAGGCATTTTACACTGATTATGAAGATTATTCACACACACAAACACACACACACACACACATATACACATATATATATATATATATATATATATATATATATATATATATATATATATATATATATATATATATATATGTGTGTGTGTGTGTGTGTGTGTGTATTTCTTAACCTAGAAATCACATACTGCACTCTACTGCCTTTTACTCTGTGCAATGGAGACATTAGCAACTCTCTCTCTCTCTCTCTCTCTCTCCCCGGTCCTGATTACGAACTTTTGCTAACAATCTCTCACATGCAAACTAACAGTATCCTTCTATATTCCTCCATACCTATCACGAATTCTGTCTTATTTCACACATCTAAATCATTCTCACCACCCTAGTCCTTTTCATTCCATTGTATCTATTATTCCTCTTGTTTTTATTCCCTTTCCTTATTCTGTTTATTCAGGCGGCCTCGTTCCTCCCTTCACCAGGCCTCCAGAATCTATTTTTAGCCATGCTACCTCAACACTCCTCTATTCAACTGCGTCATAATCTCTCTCTCTCTCTCTCTCTCTCTCTCTCTCTCTCTCTCTCTCTCTCTCTCATACAAGATTGCAAATACGTGGAATAGACTTCCAGCGGATGTAGTGAACAGTAACATTTACGTAAACGAGTTCAGGAATAAGTTAGGCAAGATCATAAGAACTCTCTAAATGCTTAATTATTATTGTTATTATTATTATTAGCCAAGCTACAACCCTAGAGCAAAAGAAAGATGCTATTAGCCCAAGGGCTCCTACAGGGAAAAATAGCCCAGTGAGGAAAGGAAATAAGGAAATAAATAAATGATGAGACTAAATTAACAATATATCATTCTAAAAATCGCTCTACCAAAGAGCAAATGAATGGAGTCTCAGCGGATTATATTGTTATTATTATTATTACTATCATTATTAATATTATCCAAGCTACAACCCTAGTTGGAAAAGCAGGATGCTATAAGCCCAGGGATCCCAACGAGGAAAATAGCCCAGAGAGGAATGAAAATGAGGAAAAATGAAATATTTTAAGAACCGTAACAACATTAAAATAAAAACTCTAGCAAAACAAGAGTAAGAAAAATTAGAGAATAGTGTGTCCAAGTGTTTCCTCAAGCAAGAGAACCAAATGGTCTTTGAGGCAAGAATCTCTCTCTCTCTCTCTCTCTCTCTCTCTCTCTCTCTCTCTCTCCTTAACTATTAACATTTATACTGTTTATGCTATAAAATTTTTCCCTTACCGAGTTCTACTTATCAGGAATAACTGCTATACCTCTTCCTCTCCAACTTTACTGTCCTTAAAATATTCTATTATACCTTGTTTCCTTTCCTCACTGGGCTATTTTCCCTGTTGGGGCCCCTGGCCTTGTAGCATCCTGCTTTTCCAACTAGAGTTGTAGCTTAGCAAGTAATAATAATAATAATAATAATAATAATAATAATAATAATAATAACTTCATCATTATTCATTCAATATCATCTCCTCCAACGCTTATTGACGCGAAGGGCCTCGGTTAGATTCTCTCCATTCATCTCCCACTTCACGTTTCATAGTCCTCAGCCATGTAGGCCTGGGTCTTCCTGCTTTTATTAGGAGATGTATATTGACAAATAGGTTAGCTTTCATCCCTTTATCCTCAACCACCTATAAATAAATAAATACTGCTGAATATCCTTTATCCCTCTATCCTTCACAGCCTACTACCCAAAGGAAACCTTGAAAATGATTAAAATTAAATAGAAAATATTATGTATTAATATTAGATTTGAATAATATTTTGTTTTAAAAGTATGTGTTATACCCAGACTTGTAGTACAACAACAACAACAACAACAACAACAACAATGAGTCTCCTCTCAACTCTAGCATCGGGCCAGACGATCAAGTAGTATCCCCGTTATGCGAGTCGAAGTTAACTCCGCCTTCCCCATTGCAATGTTTCTTCCCAGTCACTCATATTTCTCACGATTGCTGCAATATTCATTTAGAAATATATCTATAATAGAAACCCTCCTCTAAGTTATAAATATAACGAATTATCTTATCACTTATGAGATTTATTTATTGCTAAAAATGTCAATATTCGAGAAAATAGCGACCGTGCAACCTAAGATGCAAGAGGCAGATCAAGTGTCAATGTTGCCGCCCTCAACATCCCAAATGATTCACTACGAAAGCTGATTGGTCGAGAGTTACCTATGCCAGCTAGCCAATGGCAGGGCACAGCGACATCCACCGCTTAGAGACGATATGGTGACGTAAGTTCAGCCCATAAACCATTAAGTGACAGATTGTTTGAGAGAGAGAGAGAGAGAGAGAGAGAGAGAGAGAGAGAGAGAGTGAGATCTTTTCATGATCCATTCAAGTTGGTGCAACTGACTCCATTGTACAGAGTAAATGCAGTACAGTATATATTTGCCAGGGTGAAAAACAATATATATGTATATATAATCGTTATAATCAGTGAAAAATGCCTTCAGATCTTAGAAATTTGAATGGCTAATTGCACTAGAAGAGTTGGATGACCCAGGCCTACATGGCTGAGAACTAAGAAGCGTGAATAGATGATGAATGAAGAAGTATTGAATTAAAAGCTCAAGATTGAGACGACTGGTGGAATCTAACCGAGGCCCTTTGCGTCAATAGGCGTTGCAGGAGATGATGATGATAATGAATTGTATTGTAAAATCTAAGACCAAAGACTAGGCACAGATACAGGCGAGCTTATTCAGCAGGTCAAACATGATTAACACATTGACTTGCACCAGAATTCGATCGAATAATAAGAGAGAGAGAGAGAGAGAGAGAGAGAGAGAGAGAGAGAGAGAGAGAGAGATTGTATTGTGGCTATAACTATAAATACAAACTAAATCACCGTAAAAAAATGTATATGGGAAAATAGTCAAACAAGCAGAGGCAGTATTTATGATCATGATAAAACATTAAATCCTGCTAAGATTAACAGGACATCCTCACAACCCACTGTGGGTAAAAGCGAGACAGTATCCCCACGGGCAGAACTACCCACAGGAGGTCCTACACTCATGATAGGTAATAATAATAATAATAATAATAATAATAATAGATTGCCTCTACGAACACCTCGATCACTGTCCCTAAACTCGAGTTAAAA
>NC_090730.1:177620447-177622947 GCF_036898095.1 Palaemon carinicauda
AGAATCTAATTATTCTAACAGGTCTCTTCATTTCCTACCATGAATTTCAATATGACATGGAAGACAATTGCTGACGATTTTGCGCACAGAGAGAGAGAGAGAGAGAGAGAGAGGAGAGAGAGAGAGAGAGAGAGAGGGGGGGGGTTTCAAATTGTAAAAGTAAATACTGTTATAAAAAAGTCTATATGCAATGACATTTAAAACGCGTGGCTGGGGATGTGACTTACGTAAAGCAATTTGCTCTCATTCTAAGGAAAAAAAATAAAGTTGTATGACTCCTGGTGACTATAAATATTCAAAATAGTTATTACATCTCTCTCTCTCTCTCTCTCTCTCTCTCTCTCTCTCTTTCTCTCTCTCTCTCTCTCTCTCTCTCTCTCTCTCTCAACGTTCAACGGCTTCTGGTTCTTATAAAAAAGGACTCGACAACATTTTGGCTCATCTCTGAAAGCTAAGCGGTATTGGATATTGTATAGCAAAGGTAGAAAGAAGTACCTGGTAACAAGGAAGTAATGAAAAAAAAAAAAAAACTAGATGGGTATATACTAAGTAGAGCGCATGCCTTCACCAAGCCAAGCCGTCCTGTTTTGCTCTTAACTCCACTGCGTGCTTGTACTTCGATGTACAGTATTGTCTTCAAATTCTAATGGATATGTCCTTGGGCCTTACTCAACATGTCCACCAAATTTGGTTGAAATTGGTTGAACAGTTTTTGCCATTTGTCACAAAACAAAATAAATATATTTTCCATTTAATAAACATTGAGATTATTTTCAAAGTACTTTTGCGTACTTGTACTTTCATGTACTTTATCCAAAACTTTATAGATTCATCCTTAGCTTATACCCAACATGACTACCAAATTTGGTCAACATCGGTATGGTGGTTTCTACGAAAATTGCTCACAAACAAATAAACAAACAAACAGATACGGTTGAATACATACTCTACGCAAAATCTTTGATTCTGACAAGGACAACAATGCAAGGTAATCATAGGGTTTGATTTGATAGTTCATTTAAGTTTATAGAATTTAGGCCCTATAGATGGGCTCTGGGACCAGGATTATAAATGAAATACTATGGGAAACATTTTAGGATTTCAAAAGATTTCAAAATGGAACTACAAGACTGCGCAATGAGCTCCCACTAGACATCAGAAAGACTACTGCAGATATTAAGACTTTCAAGAGGAAACTGAAGACTTTCTTGTTTTCTTAGTGGTGCTTCGATATTGTGGATTTGACATTGAACGAGCAATATGCGATATCAAATGTTGAATGCCTTGCAATGAAAATTATTAGGATTAGGATTAGGATAATGACTAGGATTAGGATTAGGATAAGGATAAGGATAGGGATTAGGATTATGATTAGGATTAGGATTTTGATTTTGAATAAAATTGTTATTATTATTATTATTATTATTATTATTATCACTAGCTAAGCTACAGCCCTAGTTGGAAAAGCAAAATGCTATAAGCCCAAGGTATCACCAGGGAAAAATAGCCCAGTGAGGAAAGAAAATAAGGTAATAAATAAACGATCTGAGAAAAAATGAACAATTCAAATAAAAATTATTTACGAAAGGTTCTGTAGAGAGTAGGATTCCCCTGCAGTATACTTCTGGATCATGAAACAAATAATATACACAAACAGCCAAAACTACAAAACATACACTTTCACTTCACAGTCAAACCCAAGCTTTTAACTAACGTAATAGCTATGGTAAGCAGCTCTTCTAAGAGAAGAACACTCCAAAATCAAACCATTGTTCTCTAGTCTTGGGTAGTGTCATAGCCTCTGTACCATGGTCTTCCATTGTCTTAGGTTAGAGGTCTCTTGCTTGAGGGTACACTCGGGCACACTATTCTATCTTATGTCTCTTCCTTTTGTTTTGTTAATGTTTTTTTTTTTAGTTCATATAGGAGGTATTTACTTAAATATTACTGTTCTTAAAATATCCTGTTATTATTATTATTATCAACTGCTAAGCTAAGCTACAACCCTAGTTGGAGAAGCGGGATGCTATAAGCCCAAGGGCCCCAACAGGGAAAATAGCCTACTGAGGAAAGGAAAGAAGGAAATATAAAATATTCTAAGAAGAGTAACAACATTAGAATAAATATTTATTACATAAACTATAAAAACTTCAACAAAATAAGAGGAAGAGAAATAAGATAGAATAGTATGCCAGAGTGTACCCTCAAGCAAGAGAACTCTAACCCAAGACAGTGGAAGACCATGGTACAGAGGCTATGGCACTACCCAAGTCTAGAGAACAATGGTTGGATTCTGGAGTGTCCTTCTCCTAGAAGAGCTGCTTACCATAGCTAAAGAGTCTCTTCTACCCTTACAAAGAGGAAAGTAGCCACTGAACAATTGTACTGCAGTAGTTAACCCCTTGAGCGAAAAAAAAAATATTTGGTAATCTCAGTGTTGTCAGGTGTATGAGGACAGAGGAGAATATATAAAGAATATGTGTAGGCAAATGGAAAGTGA
>NC_090730.1:177627947-177636200 GCF_036898095.1 Palaemon carinicauda
AAACCTTAAAATAACAATTAATAAAAAGAATATCCTAAACCAAGACTTGATGAAAATCACCAATATTAGATTTCATTTATAAATGTCTTTTGATTGTTCTGATTCAGGATTATAAAGGCTTTTTTCATCTGTCTCTTATAGTAAATTACTCGTATTTTGTTGGTGGTTATTTATGTCATCTCTGAGGGAATAGTTCACTATGGTTTAAGTTAAATTTAAAGTAAAGCTCACTTTGAGTCTTGTTAATCTCCTCATAAATTATATAATATATTTATAAAATAAACTATTGTACCTACATTATTATTATTATTATTACTTGCTAAGCTACAACCCTAGTACCCTAGCTGGAAAAGCAGGATGCTATATGCCCAGGGGCTCCAACAGGGAAAATAGCCCAGAAAGGAAACAAGGGAAAAGGAAATATTTTAAGAACAGTAACATTAAAATTAACATTTCCTACATGAACTATCAAAACTCTAACATAACAAGAGGAAGAGAAATAAGATAGAACAGTGTGCCCGAGTGTACCCTCAAGCAAGAAAACTCTAACCCAAGACAGTGGAAGACCATGGTACAGAGGCTATGGCACTACCCAAGACTAGAGAACAATTAAGACTAATTACGAGTATTAGACGAGACATTCAAATATATATATATTCACTGTTTTTAACTCCCTCTTTACCATTTAATGCAGTAAAGAAATTGTCCAACAGAATGGTTCTCTTGTTTGCCAACAGATGGCATTAGCAACTTGTTTATAGTCAAAATCCAGGATTTTTTGCTTGGAGGAATATCTCAAAGTGTCAAAATAAAAAATGACATGTACAAAACCCACTATAGTAACTGAATACCAAAGTACCTATCAAACCATTTCACTCACTTGTAAACAATCTTATTCTATGGGGAAATAAAGTTATTTTAAGTGGGAAAGGCAATGGGATTATGTTTAGTCTTTATTAAATTGAACAACGATTATTCTTTTCATTATAAGGTATTTATATGATCATTATGATCATTCAGGAGTGTTTCCTCATGCATTTTCAAAAGTAGGGAATAGAGATTTGATAATCTTGGTACTTATGCAGAAAGTGGTGAAACATTAATGTAATATTCAAATGATGGTATTTCACCTTTCCACGAAATGTCAGAATATTAACCTGATAATGGCTGCATTCTAGTTCAATTTTGAAAGTATTTATTAGAGAGAGAGAGAGAGAGAGAGAGAGAGAGAGAGAGAGAGAGAGAGAGAGAGAGAGAGAGAGAGAGAGAGAGAGATGGCAAAGACATTCTGTATGACCACCCTTCTGGATATATTAGATAGGTATTATAGAGTTAATGCCTAGCTTAAAATGACTGGAGTCTTCATCTTGCAAGTAATCAATAAATGGTACCTTGGTGTTTAGCTAAGGATTAAGACAAATTACTCTAGATATCTTCCAGTATACTATAATCAGACATCTCATTTAGAGCAAAACAGCCCAGAATTGTTTGAACAGTCTAAGAGAGATGGATTTCCAGTTAAACTTCGACGAACCAATACTTTTGGAAGAATTCCAGTTGACCAGACACTCGAAGAGACTGTCAATGAAGACACTTAGACATCTGGAGGGACTAAAGGCTCTAGTTTAAACAAGCTATTTTTCCTTGTTGGAGCCCTTGGGCTAATATCACCATGTTTTTCCAACTAGGGTTATAGCTTAGTAATAATTAAAGATGCCGTAGCCCATTGCTCATTACTACCTAACGGCAATATAAAAAGGAAGCTCTCAGACAATTACGATTGATTGATTGATTTAAGGTTTTTTTTGGCATCCTGACATCTAAGGCCATTGATATAGATATTTATTGTAAATAAATAAAAAATAAAAGAATATTCATTTAAAACTATGAAAGCAAAGGCGTCATTTTAAAAGTTGAATATCTTTCAGAAGACCTGCTTCTGAAATAAGGCTAAAAATACCACTAGCATGGTAGGACAACATCATGTTCAAGAATTTTGGTAAGGACTAACCTGCCATCTTCACCTCGGGTCTCAAACAGATATCTATTTCTCTCACTACTGTATGTTGGGCATTCGGTTAACAAATGCCTCACTGTCAATGGTACCAAACAGTCGTCGCAATATGGTTGTTGTTGGCTAGCCAGCAAAAAACTCATGTGTCATCCGAGTGTGAGATAATCAAGGATACACTGACTTATAACCCTCTCAAAAGAGAGGAATCGGTTGTAGCATCCTTGATTAATATACTAAGAACTAATTTGATCAACTCTCTATCAACAGAACCGAGGGACCTTGTAAGCATTTCTACTGGTGTCATGACCCCATTTGATATATGGAAGACCTTGCTTAAAGATAAACAAATAGGAGAGGAAGCTCATAGTACTCAAGCAAGAAAGCTAGAAGAGGGAACAGGCTTCTATGAGCCAATCAGGAGGTTAAGAATGAAAACATTCAGTGACATTTGGAAACAAATAGTGGCAAGAGGAACAAATAAAGAAATGACACCAAGAGCAGACATTTGTTTGATTGAATATTTTTAATAAAAAAGTCTTGCAAAACCTAATAAGGTGGAAGTACTTAGCCATCCCCTTGGTCACAAATCATGGGCTCTGTCTAATTGAAATAGTTTTTTGAAAATGACAGATAAATCTAGTCTTGGACGACACGTTTAAAAGGAAGCTACATACATAGACATAATCTCTGGCCCAAGAGCTACACTAATTGATGTGATGAGAATTGTACAGCAAATAAGTGGAAGAAACACAACATTTCGATAAGTTTTTCAACAAGTCCTGAGAAGAGTTTTGTACAATGGAGAGGGTAGTGGGATAACAGACGTAGTATTTGACTTGTTTAAGAAACATTCAATTAAAGGACATGGTGGGTCTAGAGATGGGTTGAAATTCAACATAGAAAACTGGAGGAGGTTACTACCAAGTAGTGAAAGTAAAACAGAACTCATTGAATATTTAGTGAAGAGCTGGAAAGAAGAAGATAGTCAAAACCTCTTGGATATACATCATTGGTGGCCACCTCTGTTGAGCATTGCTATCTTATGACAAAGGAAAGAGTAATAGAGATATATAATCTTAGAAGTACGCATCAGGAAGCCGACTCTAAAATCATTCACATTAAGCAATGAACATTAAAATTCATCATTAGCCTCAATAATACAAAGTATTCTAGAAGTTTTATGCCAGCTGTGACCAAGCTGTGGAATGCTCTCCCTAATCGGGAGGTTGGATCTCTAGAACATCAAAAGTTCAAACTTTCAGCAAATGTTTTAATGTTGAATAGGCCGACATAAGACTCTTTTATAGTATATATATGAAAGATCTGTTTTAATGTTGTTGCTGTTCTTAAAATATCTTATTTCAAATTTTCATTACTTCTCATATGGCTTATTTATTAGCTTATTTCCTATCCTCACTCGGCTACCTTTTTCCTGTTAGAGCCTTTGGGCTTATAACATCCGGCTTTTTCAACTAGGGTTGTAGCTTAGCTAATAATAATAATAATAATAATAATAATAATAATAATAATAATAATAATAATAATAATAATAATCATGTCAGAGGATACTGATGTTCTTGTAATCCCACTTGGACTTCACTCTGACAGGAGTAATGCTAAGCAAACCAAAATCATCTTCAGTAGAAGGAAAGGAAACAATATCAGACTCATAGATACATTAAGACTAGTGACGATTCTTCGTTCAGATTAAGTAAAGCGATGGCAGGAGTTTATGCATTCACTGGGTGCCATTGTGTGAGAGCCACTACAGTTGTAAACTCAAAACTAGAGAGAGAGAGAGAGAGAGAGAGAGAGAGAGAGAGAGAGAGAGAGAGAGAGAGAGAGAGAGAGAGAGAGAGAGAGAGAGAGAGAGAGAGAGATGGTTCCTTCGAAAGCCGAATAAAGAAAATTCTTATGATTCTGTTCAAACTGCCTTCTGTGAGTTCACGCTAGTTCCCAGCGCTCATACCCTTCCTCGTACTCAGCACTCATAGAGAGAGAGAGAGAGAGAGAGAGAGAGAGAGAGAGAGAGAGAGAGAGAGAGAGAGAGAGAGAGAGAGAGAGAGTAACAAACTACCAATTAGCTACGACGGTGAAGATGGGTTGATTTCAATTCTAAGTACAAAACACCTGAATTCGACAGGTATATGTACAGAAGAATTGTCATTGCACCTTATCTTTCTTCGTGGCCAAATGGTTTAGTCACTGTCTATACAAGCTTGCCGACCAGGGTTCGATTCCCGGCCGGTCACAAGCTCTGGTCTTTGAGTGATTTCGCCTGGGGCTCTAATCCCGAGGTCGTTAAGAATATATATATATATATATATATATATATATATATATATATATATATATATATATATATATATATATATATATATAGATAGATAATAATTGTGAGTAAGCAAAATTATGAACAAGCATATTTCTAATATAAACAGACATGTATGAAAGTCATGCCTGAAACCAGAAAATATACATATTAAAAGTGTATGAATAATGTATAATTAATAATTCATAAACTCTGAAATTACATAAAAGTATACATATTTAAAAAGAATTATGAAGAAATTATATATATATATATATATATATATATATATATATATATATATATATATATATATATATGTATATCACTAAAGGTCTCTAAATCATTCTAAAGGACGAAGCAATATGAAACTATCGCTCAATTCAGAAGAAAATCACTCACTCGACCGGACGAAATAATATGAGAATATCGCTCAGTTCAGAGGAAGAACAAAGAGGGTTCCCAGTCCGAGTGCTTTTCAAGTATAATAATAATAATAATGTCACTTCTAGGAGACTAAAGTACGCGTAGGCCTCCGTATGCAGGCGTTTCCAGTCAACTGCAGGACAAAGGCCTCAGACATGAAATGCCTGGGCTTTGGCCAACTTTCATCACCAGGCTGGCCAAAGGCAAATTGTTGATGGTGCGAGACTTTGGTCTGATTACTCACAGCAAACCAACTTAGTATGGGTGACCAATGACCATGACTAGTATAGCTTTGCTGATCATGGCGATACACAAACCCTTTCACCACGTTAAGGTATCTCTGAATTTTGGAGATTTTCACCTTTTCATTTTTAACTTCAGAATTTTTCATTTCTTAAGAGTATAATCTTATAACGAGAGAGAGAGAGAGAGAGAGAGAGAGAGAGAGAGAGAGAGAGAGAGAGAATTAAGAAATCTATCTCGCGACTGCAACTGGCAAACGTTTGCTGATGTTCGATTCGGCTAAGCTTGACTTCATCTTCATTTCCATAAGCATTAGTCGCAAGTTGTAACAGAATAAACATTTCCGTTATTAAAGAATTTTAAACTAAATATTGCTAGAAGTTTAAAATGAAGAAAGGATACGAGACGAGGACTATGAGGAAGTTCGTTAACTCTTTTTACGAAGCTCTGGAGAATTCGGACTAGCTGTGTTCGACTCTTCGACAAGCCGCCTCCTGTGAAGAGATGGTCCGTCATGTTCGTTCGTTCGTTGAGATTGTCCCAAGTTCCGTCACCTCCCTATGTTTGATAAGATACCATAAGATAGGATAAAATGTCGAAAGTAGATCATATAAACATATAACCTTTATACAAGTAACTATAAATGCTCAGAATGTTTTGTTATGCCAAAGAGTAGGTGATATCAGCCAGCTTCCTTTAGCCTAAAGTGCCCCAAGATTATAGATTATAAAGTTCACATTATCACGCTACATGGAATATATCTTTGGATCAATAACAACATTAGAATAGCGTCATCATATATAAACTATGAAAAAAAACTTTTTATTGTCATTTTTGTTTATTATAAATCCTCATATATGGCCAAGGCATATAGGTAGAATGGCAGACAATTGATGGATGTTACGAACAAAAGAATGGGTTCCTGGAAATTGCTAAAGAAGCAGGCGGGAGTGGAAGGACATGTCTGAGGCTGATGATGATGATGAAGACATAGGCCTAGATTTTTCTTCCAGGTAAGAGAGATTATTGAACGATTTAAAACTAATTTTCGTAAATTTGAATGGTTTAAATAAATATTGTTTTGCAATAGGACTAATTTCAGAGCCTTTTCCAGGTTCTTAAAAGCGCTATAAAGCTGTTTATTTATTTAAGCCTATTGCTTCTTTCTCGGCATTATATATATATATATATATATATATATATATATATATATATATATATATATATATATATTATATATATATATATATATATATATATATATACAGTATATATATATATATATATATATATATATATATAAATATATATATATATATATATATATATATATATATATATATATGACTGCGTTTCTCCATCTTTTGACATACTGCATTGAATCAATTTCTGATTTATCATTGTTATATCATAGAGGAGACTACTCTCTCTCTCTCTCTCTCTCTCTCTCTCTCTCTCTCTCTCTCTCTCTGTTCCCAAACTATGTTATAGAGTCCCACAGTAAAGTCAAAAGAATAATCCCATATACCATAAAACAAGAGAAATCAGATAGAATTTTGTGCCCGAGTGTACCCTCAAGCAAGAGAACTCTAACCCAAGACTGTGGAAGACCATGGTACAGAGGCTATGGCACTACCCAAAACTAGAGAGCAATGGTTTGATTTTGGAGTGTCCTTCTCCTAGAAGAGCTGCTTATCATAGCTAAAGAGTGTCTTCTACCCTTAGGTCTCAAACCTGTATTAATGCTTTGACTGGTACTGATATTACAACGGCTCTTTGCATTCTTTGATTAGATTGAAAAAATAAAGGTGTTCTGATAGCAATTGGCAGTGATACGCACATGTAGTTCATTTATTTCCTTATTTCCTTTCCTCACTAGGCTATTTTCCCTGTTGGAGCCCTTGGGCTTATATCATCATGCTTTTCCAAACCCGGGTTGTAGCTTAATAAGTAATAATGATAATTAATAATGATGATAATAATAATAATGATAATAATAATGATAATAAGCTTTAGTTTTTAGCATATATATATATATATATATATATATATATATATATATATATATATATATATATATATATATATATATATATATGTGTGTGTGTGTGTGTGTGTTTATGTTCAAATAGGTGTGTGTGAGTTATATATATATATATATATATATATATATATATATATATATATATATATATATATATATACTTGTAATAGTAATGAATAAAATATAAGAAAACACTTTATATTTCAATAAACTTAATACGATAAAAATTATGTCAATTCATTTTTCACTTATGTATAAACGTAAATTTCTTTGCATTCCGATAAAGGTAAGAAATATATGGTTTTAAATTGTATATATTTTCTATACAAATATATGGCTACACAGTTATATGTCTTATCAGTAAATTTTCTTTATATCATATATTGTTTCCCTATCAGAAAATAGACTTAGAATAGAAAGTACTCATTTCAATTCACGATTTCCGCATAGTTATCTGGAGCGTCTTCTTGACCTGGTTACTCAGTAGCCTGAATTACTATTGGGATGTGTCATCCCTTCTCCTGACCTCTCGTATTTTGGTCTTTTTTTCTTTTTTAGCTGTGCTAACAATACAACGCCCAAAATGCCATCATCTCAAGTAGACGCCTCGTGAAAAGAGAGAGAGAGAGAGAGAGAGAGAGAGAGAGAGAGAGGGGGGGGGGGCATTTTCATCATATATCATTTCTATTTATTCGCTGACAGTAACGTTCATCTTCCTTACAAGTCTCCAAATGAACAATTTAAGCAATGCCACATCGTTCTATTCATAATATATACATATATATATATATATATATATATATATTATATATATATATATATATATATATATATATATATATATACTGTATATATATATATATATATATATATATATATATATATATATATATATATATATATATATATATATATATATATATATATAATATGTTTATATATATAAATATATACCGAGATAGAGAAGTACGTAAAGGCAATCAATTCTTACTCCTTTTCTCTCTTTTGACCAATATTTATCATTGCTTCTTCCTATTCCCCTTCTTTCAATCCCCATCTTTTTCTGTACCCCCAATTCTTTCGCAACAGCAGTAATTTCATTAACGTCCAAGCCAGCTGATTGACAGGAGGCCTTCTCCTCCCCCTCCCCCTCTGACCGTGGGAAAAGTGAGCCAATATTCCCACGACCGAACTCAAGGGAAAGAATTGGGATAC
>NC_090730.1:177636700-177644200 GCF_036898095.1 Palaemon carinicauda
TATATAATGCCGAGAAAGAAAGCAATAGGCTTAAATAAATAAACAGCTTTATAGCGCTTTTAAGAACCTGCAAAAGGCTCTGAAACTAGTCCTATTGCAAAACAATATTTATTTAAATCATTCAAATTTACGAAAATTAGTTTTAAATCGTTCAATAATCTCTCTTACCTGGAAGAAAAATCTTAGCCTATGTCTTCATCATCATCATCAGCCGTTGATAGTCCACTGTGGAACAAAGGCCTCAGACATGTCCTTCCACTCCTGCTTGCTTCTTTTAGCAATCTCCAGGAACCCATTCTGTTGTTCTTAACATCCATCAGTTGTCTGCCATTCTACTTAGATGCCTTGGCCATAGGCTATATGGGGATTTATAATAAACAAAAATGACAATAAAAAGTCTTTTTTTTTCATAGTTTATATATGATGACGCTATTCTAATGTTGTTATTGATCCAAAGATATATTCCATGTAGCGTGATAATGTGAACTTTATAATCTATAATCTTGGGGGCACTTTAGGCCAAGGAAGCTGGCTGATATCACCTACTCTCTGGCATAACAAAACATTCTGAGCATTTATAGTTACTTGTATAAAGATTATATGATTATATGATCTACTTTCGACATTTTATCCTATCTTATGGTATCTTATCAAACATAGGGAGGTGACGGAACTTGGGGCAATCTCAACGAACGAACGAACGAACATGACGGACCATCTCTTCACAGGAGGCGGCTTGTCGAAGAGTCGAACACAGCTAGTCCGAATTCTCCAGAGCTTCGTAAAAAGAGTTAACGAACTTCCCTCATAGTCCTCGTCTCGTATCCCTTCTTCATTTTAAACTTCTAGCAATATTTAGTTTAAAATTCTTTTAATAACGGAAATGTTTATTCTGTTACAACTTGCGACTAATGCTTATGGAAATGAAGATGAAGTCAAGCTTAGCCGAATCGAACATCAGCAAACGTTTGCCAGTTGCAGTCGCGAGATAGATTTCTTAATTCTCTCTCTCTCTCTCTCTCTCTCTCTCTCTCTCTCTCTCTCCTCTCATCTCTCTCTCTCTCTCTCTCCTCTCTCGTTATAAGATTATACTCTTAAGAAATGAAAAATTCTGAAAGTTAAAAATGAAAAGGTGAAAATCTCCAAAATTCAGAGATACCTTAACGTGGTGAAAGGGTTTGTGTATCGCCATGATCAGCAAAGCTATACTAATCATGGTCATTGGTCACCCATACTAAGTTGGTTTGCTGTGAGTAATCAGACCAAAATCTCGCACCATCAACAATTTGCCTTTGGCCAGCCTGGTGATGAAAGTTGGCCAAAGCCCAGGCATTTCATGTCTGAGGCCTTTGTCCTGCAGTTGACTGGAAACGCCTGCATACGTAGGCCTACGCGTACTTCAGTCTCCTAGAAGTGACATTATTATTATTATCATTATTATTATTATTATTATTATTATTATGATGATGATGATGATGATGATGATACTTGAAAAGCACTCGGACTGGGAACCCTCTCTGTCCTTCCTCTGAAATGAGCGATATTCTCATATTATTTCGTCCGGTCGAGTGAGTAATTTTCTTCTGAATTGAGCGATAGTTTCATATTGCTTCGTCCTTTAGAATGAGTTTAAGGCTTTTAGTGATATATATATATATATATATATATATATATATATATATATATATATATATATATATATATATATATACAATTTCTTCATAATTCTTTTTAAATATGTATACTTTTATGTAATTTCAGAGTTTATGAATTATTAATTATACATTATTCATACACTTTTAATATATTTTCTGGTCTCAGGCATGACTTTCATATATGTATGTTTATTTTAGAAATATGCTTGTTCATAATTTTGCTTACTAACAATTATTATTATTATTATTATTATTATTATATATATATACACACACACACACACATATATATATATATATATATATATATATATATATATATATATTCAAATAAGCCATATATATTTTTGATACATTAATGTCTGGATTCTCTTAACGACCTCGGGATTAGAGCCCCAGGCGAAATCACTCAAAGACCAGAGCTTGTGACCGGCCGGGAATCGAACCCTGGTCGGCAAGCTTGTATAGACAGTGACTAAACCACTTGGCCACGAAGAAAGATAGAAGTCAATGACAATTCTTCTGTACTTATACCTGTCGAATTCAGGTGTTTTGTACTTAGAATTGAAATCAACCCATCTTCACCATCGTAGCTAATTGGTAGTTTGTTATTCTCTCTCTCTCTCTCTCTCTCTCTCTCTCTCTCTCTCTCTCTCTCTCTCTCTCTCTCTATGAGTGTTGAGTACGAGGAAGGGTATGAGCGCTGGGAACTAGCGTGAACTGACAGAAGGCAGTTTGAACAGAATCATAAGAATTTTCTTTATTCGGCTTTCGAAGGAACCATCTCTCTCTCTCTCTCTCTCTCTCTCTCTCTCTCTCTCTCTCTCTCTCTCTCTCTCTCTCTCTAGTTTTGAGTCTAACACTGTAGTGGCTCTCACACAATGGCACCCAGTGAATGCATAAACTCCTGCCATCGCTTTACTTAAAACTGAACGAAGAATCGTCACTAGTCTTAATGTATCTATGAGTCAGATATTATTTCCTTTCCTTCTACTGAAGATGTTTCTGGTTTGCTTAGCATTAATCATGTCTGAGTGAACATCAGTATCCTCTGACATGATTATTATTATTATTATTATTATTATTATTATTATTATTATTATTATTATTATTATTATTAGCTAAGCTACAACCCTAGTTGAAAAAGCCAGATGTTATAAGCCCAAAGGCTCTAACAGGAAAAAGGTAGCCGAGTGAGGATAGGAAATAAGCTAATAAATAAGCCATATGAGAAGTAATGAAAGTTTGAAATAAGATATTTTAAGAACAACAACAACATTAAAACAGGTCTTTCATATATATACTATAAAAGAGTCTTATTTCGACCTATTCAACATTAAAACATTTGCTGAAAGTTTGAACTTTTGATGTTCTAGAGATCCAACCACCCGATTAGGGAGATCATTCCACAGCTTGGTCACAGCTGGCATAAAACTTCTAGAATACTTTGTATTATTGAGGCTAATGATGAATTTTAATGTTCATTGCTTAATGTGAATGATTTTAGAGTCGGCTTCCTGATGCGTACCTCTAAGATTATGTATCTCTATTACTCTTTCCTTTGTCATAAGATAGCAATGCTCAACAGAGGTGGCCACCAATGATGTATATCCAAGAGGTTTTGACTATCTTCTTCTTTCCAGCTCTCCACTAAATATTCAATGAGTTCTGTTTTACTTTCACTACTTGGTAGTAACCTCCTCCAGTTTTCTATGTTGAATTTCAACCCATCTCTAGACCCACCATGTCCTTTAATTGAATGTTTCTTAAACAAGTCAAATACTACGTCTGTTATCCCACTACCCTCTCCATTGTACAAAACTCTTCTCAGGACTTGTTGAAAAACTTATCGAAATGTTGTGTTTCTTCCACTTATTTGCTGTACAATTCTCATCACATCAATTAGTGTAGCTCTTGGGCCAGAGATTATGTCTATGTGTGTAGCTTCCTTTTCAACGTGTCGTCCCAGACTAGATTTATCTGTCATTTTCAAAAAACTATTTCAATTAGACAGAGCCCATGATTTGTGACCAAGGGGATGGCTAAGTACTTCCACCTTATTAGGTTTTGCAAGACTTTTCTATTAAGAATATTCAATCAAACAAATGTCTGCTCTTGGTGTCATTTCTTTATTTGTTCCTCTTGCCACTATTTGTTTCCAAATGTCACTGAATGTTTTCATTCTTAACCTCCTGATTGGCTCATAGAAGCCTGTTCCCTCTTCTAGCTTTCTTGCTTGAGTACTATGAGCTTCCTCTCCTATTTGTTTATCTTTAAGCAAGGTCTTCCATATATCAAATGGGGTCATGACACCAGTAAAAATGCTTACAAGGTCCCTCGGTTCTGTTGATAGAGAGTTGATCAAATTAGTTCTTAGTATATTAATCAAGGATGCTACAACCGATTCCTCTCTTTTGAGAGGGTTATAAGTCAGTGTATCCTTGATTATCTCACACTCGGATGACACATGAGTTTTTCGCTGGCTGGCCAACAACAACCATATTGCCACGACTGTTTGGTACCATTGACAGTGAGGCATTTGTTAACCGAATGCCCAACATACAGTAGTGAGAGAAATAGATATCTGTTTGAGACCCGAGGTGAAGATGGCAGGTTAGTCCTTACCAAAATTCTTGAACATGATGTTGTCCTACCATGCTAGTGGTATTTTTAGCCTTATTTCAGAAGCAGGTCTTCTGAAAGATATTCAACTTTTAAAATGACGCCTTTGCTTTCATAGTTTTAAATGAATATTCTTTCATTTTTTATTTATTTACAATAAATATCTACATCAATGGCCTTAGATGTCAGGATGCCAAAAAAACCTTAAATCAATCAATCAATCGTTATTGTCTGAGAGCTTCCTTTTTATTCTCCCGTTAGGTAGTAATCAGCAATGGGCTACGGCATCTTTAATTATTACTAAGCTATAACCCTAGTTGGAAAAACATGGTGATATTAGCCTAAGGGCTCCAACAAGGAAAAATAGCTTGTTTAGACTAGAGCCTTTAGTCCCTCCAGATGTCTAGGTGTCTTCATTGACAGTCTCTTCGAGTTTCTGGTCAACTGGAATTCTTCCAAAAGTATTTGTTCGTCGAAGTTTAACTGGAAATCAATCTCTCTTAGATTGTTCAAATAATTCTGGGCTATTTTGCTCTAAATGAGAAGTCTGATTATAGTATACTGGAAGATATCTAGAGTAATTTGTCTAAATCCTTAGCTAAACACCAAGGTACCATTTATTGATTACTTGCAAGATGAAGACTCCAGTCATTTTAAGCTAGGCATTAACTCTATAATACCTATCTAATATATCCAGAAGGGTGGTCATACAGAATGTCTTTGCCATCTCTCTCTCTCTCTCTCTCTCTCTCTCTCTCTCTCTCTCTCTCTCTCTCTCTCTCTCTCTCTCTCTCTAATAAATACTTTCAAAAATGAACTAGAATGCAGCCATTATCAGATTAATATTCTGACATTTCGTGGAAAGGTAAAATACCATCATTTGAATATGACATTAATGTTTTACCACTTTCTGCATAAGTACCAAGATTATCAAATCTCTATTCCCTACTTTTGAAAGTGCACGAGGAAACACTCCTGAATGATCATAATGATCATATAAATACCTTATAATGAAAAGAATAATCGTTGTTCAATTTATTAAAGACTAAACATTATCCCTTTGCCTTTCCCACTTAAAATAACTTTATTTCCCCATAAAATAAGATTGTTTACAAGTGAGTGAAATGGTTTGATAGGTACTTTGGTATTCAGTTACTATAGTGGGTTTTGTACATGTCATTTTTCATTTTGACACTTTGAGATATTCCTCCAAGCAAAAAATCCTGAATTTTGACTATAAACAAGTTGCTAATGCCATCTGTTGGCAAACAAGAGAACCATTCTGTTGGACAATTTCTTTACTGCATTAAATGGTAAAGAGGGAGTTAAACAGTGAATATATATATATATATATATATATATATATATATATATATATATATATATATATATAATATATATTTGAATGTCTCGTCTAATACTCGTAATTAGTCTTAATTGTTCTCTAGTCTTGGGTAGTGCCATAGCCTCTGTACCATGGTCTTCCACTGTCTTGGGTTAGAGTTTTCTTGCTTGAGGGTACACTCGGGCACACTGTTCTATCTTATTTCTCTTTCTCTTGTTATGTTAAAGTTTTGATAGTTCATGTAGGAAATGTTAATTTTAATGTTACTGTTCTTAAAATATTTCATTTTCCCTTGTTTCCTTTCCTCACTGGGCTATTTTCCCTGTTGGAGCCCCTGGGCATATAGCATCCTGCTTTTCCAGCTAGGGTACTAGGGTTGTAGCTTAGCAAGTAATAATAATAATAATAATGTAGGTACAATAGTTTATTTTATAAATATATTATATCATTGATGAGGAGATTAACGATACTCAAAGTCAGTTTTACTTTAAATTTCACTTAAACCATAGTGAACTATTCCCTCAGAGATGACATAAATAACCACCAACAAAATACGAGTAACTTACTATAAGAGACAGATGAAAAAAGCCTTTATAATCCTGAATCACAACAATCCAAAGACATTTATGAATGAAATCTAGTATTGGTGATTTTCATCAACTCTTGGTTTAGGATATTCTATTTATTAATTGTTATTTTAAGGTTTCGTAGGTTTGTCCTTCTGACAGCTGGATGGCCACTGAAATAGGTGGTGGTGATGGTGGTGACGTCAGTGGACGATAATAACAGATGAAATTGGATTAGTTCAGAATAATTATTTAATATTAGAAGCTTTTATGAATGGGACATATAATTCTCAATAAAAACAATAGGCCTTTCCTTTTACTATCAATATACATACATACATACATACATACATACATATATGTGCTTGTGCAAAACAATAGGCCTTTCCTTTTACTATAAATACATACATACATACATACATACAGTATACATATATGTGCTTGTGCATGCATATATGCATATTCCCGTGCCTAACATGTATGCATAATATGTTTGGTTAAAGATTATGGCTGCCTCATTGACATTGATTTTATACACCTATTTTATTATTCTAGTTTTTTTTTCTTTTCATCAGCACTTCAATTTGCTAATAATTGTTTTATTTCATTTTTAGTGAGGATATATATATATATATATATATATATATATATATATATATATATATATATATATATATATACATCAGTAAATGAATAAAGTCTTCTATTTTGAAAGAATACATAGAGACATTCGTTTATGTACAAACTCCAGGGGCCTTCCAGGATTCTATGATCTCTTACTCATATTCAGGTACTGTTGTGAGGTTAAGTTGCAATGCTTTACAAGCAGCAAGGTACGTCTGCTCATCATCAGGCTTGAAGAGCAACTGATGGATGAGGGCTTCTTAGCAGTCTTTATATGAATTTGGGTTGGTCTCATTCCAGGCGTTGAATTTGCAACGGCTTGCAATGCCTTGAGGACGAAGGTACAGTAGTTGATACCTGGCAGACTGAGAGCTAGGGCAGGTGAACGGGTCATGCATGAGTCATATGTGTGAGATTCCCAGTTAGAAGATGAATCTGATCGCTGATTGGCCATGGCATTCCCTGGGAGAGAGACTGTTCCAGGCAAACTCATTGATGCTTTCGTCTCAGCCCTGTCTTGCTTTGCATGTTGTTGAGGGCAGGTTTCTCCTGCTGGATTAGCAGGGGAGGGCCTCTAGAAATCTATGTCTCCTTAGAATGAAATATACCTATTGGGACTTTGTTGGCAATATTTCATAATGTAACAGGGAAGGTGTTTAGAGAGCTATAGGGTGGTCATTTTGTGTAC
>NC_090730.1:177654200-177661700 GCF_036898095.1 Palaemon carinicauda
TTACTCTGTACAATAGAGTCAGTTGCACCAACTTGAATGGATCATGAAAAGATCTCTCTCTCTCTCTCTCTCTCTCTCTCTCTCTCTCTCTCTCTCTCTCTCTCTCTCTCTCTCTCAAACAATCTGTCACTTAATGGTTTATGGGCTGAACTTACGTCACCATATCGTCTCTAAGCGGTGGATGTCGCTGTGCCCTGCCATTGGCTAGCTGGCATAGGTAACTCTCGACCAATGGGAGTTCGTATTGAATCATTTGGGATGTTGAGGGCGGCAACATTGACACTTGATCTGCCTCTTGCATCTTAGGTTACACGGTCGCTATTTTCTCGAATATTGACATTTTTAGCAATAAATAAATCTCATAAGTGATAAGATAATTCGTTATATTTATAACTTAGAGGAGGGTTTCTATTATAGATATATTTCTAAATGAATATTGCAGCAATCGTGAGAAATATGAGTGACGGGGAAGAAACATTGCAATGGGGAAGGCGGAGTTAACTTCGACTCGCATAACGGGGATACTACTTTATCGTCTGGCCCGCTGCTAGAGTTGAGAGGAGACTCATTGTTGTTGTTGTTGTTGTTGTTGTACTACAAGTCTGGGTATAACACATACTTTTAAAACAAAATATTATTCAAATCTAATATTAATACATAATATTTTCTATTTAATTTTAATCATTTTCAAGGTTTCCTTTGGGTAGTAGGCTGTGAAGGATAAAGGGATAAAGGATATTCAGCAGTATTTATTTAGTTATAGGTGGTTGAGGATAAAGGGATGAAAGATAACCTATTTGTCAATATACATCTCCTAATAAAAGCAGGAAGACCCAGGCCTACATGGCTGAGGACTATGAAACGTGAAGTGGGAGATGAATGGAGAGAATCTAACCGAGGCCCTTCGCGTCAATAAGCGTTGGAGGAGATGATATTGAATGAATAATGATGAAGTTATTATTATTATTATTATTATTATTATTATTACTTGCTAAGCTACAACTCTAGTTGGAAAAGCAGGATGCTACAAGGCCAGGGGCCCCAACAGGGAAAATAGCCCAGTGAGGAAAGGAAACAAGGTATAATAGAATATTTTAAGGACAGTAAAGTTGGAGAGGAAGAGGTATAGCAGTAATTCCTGATAAGTAGAACTCGGTAAGGGAAAAAGTTTATAACATAAACAGTATAAATGTTAATAGTTAAGGAGAGAGAGAGAGAGAGAGAGAGAGAGAGAGAGAGAGAGAGAGAGAGAGAGAGAGAGAGAGAGATTCTTGCCTCAAAGACTATTTGGTTCTCTTGCTTGAGGAAACAGTTGGACACACTATTCTCTAATTTTTCTTACTCTTGTTTTTATTTTAATGTTGTTACGGTTCTTAAAATATTTCATTTTTCCTCATTTTCATTCCTCTCTGGGCTATTTTCCTCGTTGGGATCCCTGGGCTTATAGCATCCTGCTTTTCCAACTAGGGTTGTAGCTTGGATAATAATAATAATGATAATAATAATAATAATCTGCTGAGACTCCATTCATTTGCTCTTTGGTAGAGCGATTTTTAGAATGATATATTGTTAATTTATTCTCATCATTTATTTATTTCCTTATTTCCTTTCCTCACTGGGCTATTTTTCCCTGTTGGAGCCCTTGGGCTTATAGAATCTTTCTTTTCCTCTAGGGTTGTAGCTTGGCTAATAATAATAATAACAATAATAATTAAACATTTAGAGAGTTCTTATGATCTTGCCTAACTTATTCTTGAACTCGTTTACGTAAATGTTACTGTTCACTACATCCGCTGGAAGTCTATTCCACGTATTTGCAATCTTGTATGAGAGAGAGAGAGAGAGAGAGAGAGAGAGAGAGGAGAGAGAGAGAGAGAGAGAGAGAGAGAGAGAGATTATGACGCAGTTGAATAGAGGAGTGTTGAGGTAGCAGTGGCTAAAAATAGATTCTGGAGGCCTGGTGAAGGGAGGAACGAGGCCCCCTGAATAAACAGAATAAGGAAAGGGAATAAAAACAAGAGGAATAATAGATACAATGGAATGAAAAGGACTAGGGTGGTGAGAATGATTTAGATGTGTGAAATAAGACAGAATTCGTGATAGGTATGGAGGAATATAGAAGGATACTGTTAGTTTGCATGTGAGAGATTGTTAGCAAAACTTCGTAATCAGGACCGGGGAGAGAGAGAGAGAGAGAGAGAGAGAGAGAGAGAGAGAGAGAGAGAGAGAGAGAGAGAGAGAGAGAGAGTTGCTAATGTCTCCATTGCACAGAGTAAAAGGCAGTAGAGTGCAGTATGTGATTTCTAGGTTAAGAAACACACACTCACACACACACACACACACACACACACACACATATATATATATATATATATATATATATATATATATATATATATATGTGTGTGTGTGTGTGTGTGTGTGTGTGTGTAAATAATCTTCATAATCAGTGTAAAATGCCTTTAGACCTCAGAATTTTAAATGGCATTTGATTTTCAACTAAATTACTTACAATTATTATTATTATTATTATTATCATTATTATTATTATTAACTAACTAACAACCCTAGTTGGTAAAGCAAGATGCTAAAAGTCCAAGGGTCCCAACAGGGAAAAATAGCGAAGTGAGGGATGGAAATAAGGAACTAAATTACCTTAAAGAATAGTAATTAACAATTGAAATAAAATATTCTAAGAACAGTAGCAATATTGAAATAAATCTTTCATATATAAACTATGAAAGAGAAAGTAGATGGAATAGTGTGCCCAAGTATACCCTCAAGCAAAGGAACTCCAACTCAAGACAGTGGAAGACCATGGCACAGAGGTTATGGCACTACCCAAGACTAGAGAAGAATGGTTTGATTTTGAAGTGTCCTAGAAGAGCTGCTTACCATAGCTAAAGAGTCTCAACTATTATCTACAGCATTTGTACGAGTTGCATGGGGGCAATGTTTCTTGACCATCAGTATAGATGATATCAGGGTCCTGGACAGCTGCTACAAGGTGGCAGGACAATATACATTATAGGTGGCTTGGCTGTACACTATATATGAATTCATAGTTTTTCTCTTATCAGGCTAAACTACAAGGCAGCGTTAAGATGTGTTATGGTCTCTCGACATTGTCTATAGTTTTATTTATTCTTTATTTCTCGGATAAAATGGTTATATGTGCCAAATGAAAACTTATGTTTTTTATCTTGGTCTGGGACGCGCAGATTTTAGGGTTGAATTGTGTATTTTAGAATATATTAGGAGAGACTCTTTAGCTATGGTAAGCAGCTCTTCCAGGAGAAGGACACTCCAATATCAAACCATTGTTCTCTAGTCTTGGATAGTGCTATACCCTCTGTACTATGGCCTTCCAGTGTCTTGGGTTAGAGTTCTCTTGCTTGAAGATACATTGTGGCTCGCTGTTCTATCTAATTTCTTTTCCTCTTGTTTTGTTAAAGTTTTTATAGTTTATATAAGAAATATTTATTTCAATGTTACTGTTCTTGAAATGTTTTACTTTTCCTTGTTTCCTTTTCTCACTGGGCTATTTTCCCAGTTAGGGCCCCTGGGCTTATAGCATCCTGCTTTTCCAACTAGAGTTGTAGCTTAGCAAATAATAATAATAATAATAATAATAATAATAATAATAATAATAATAATAATAATAATAGGTGTATTTATTGTTATTTGAAACTTTACGGAACATGGTTATGTTCTTGTTCTTCTATAAAACGTCTCTTAGCATTGAATGGCGTTGTGAACTGCCATTGGCTAGCTAGCATAGATATCTCTCGACCAATGGGATTTCGTACTGAATCATTTGTGAAGGTGAAGGCGGCAACATAGAGACTTGATCTGCCTCTTGCATCTTAGATAAATCATATAAGTGATGTTATAGGTCGCTTCATAGTTAGACAAGGAATTATGATATACTTCTAAATGAATATTCCAGCATTCATGAGATATATGATTGACAGGGAAGATCATAGCAATAGAAAAGGCGGAGTTAACTTGGACTTGCTTAGCGCGCTGCCAGAATTGAGAGAGGAGAGACTGACAGCTACGTACGAGTTGCCACATTGCACGATACTGTTGAGGTGGTAGAAAAATTTAGCGCTCTCTCTCTCTCTCTCTCTCTCTCTCTCTCTCTCTCTCTCTCTCTCTCCGTATGTACACACATACAGTATATATATATATATATATATATATATATATATATATATATATATATATATATATATATATATATATATAAAAGAAGCAAATGTGAATAAATATAATGTAACAGAAGAGTAAAAGTGTTGGAGGGACCAAAATTTTATAGTCTAGGATATTGTTGGGGAGTTGCATGGGAGTGCGTGTGTGGGGAGGCTGTTGGGGTGAGTCATTCTTTGGGAGACACTAGTGACTAGAGAGTGTAGTTTGAGCCCATTACAACTGATGGCGTTTCAATTTCAGTGGTCAATTGGTACTTGATTTGTTGAACCTGTAAATTTCTATTTATGTTTTAAAGGTGGCTGGAATGGTAGGTGCGATGGTTCCCCTTTCTAAAATCAAGATGAAATTTATAGCCATGATCAGCAAAGCTCTACTAAGTCTTGGCCACCTATACTAGGTTGGTTTGCAGTGAGCGAGCAGATTAAAGTCTCCTACCATCACTAATCTGGACTCATCCACGTGGTGATGAAAACTGGTCACCCCCAAAATATGAATAAGGACATGTCTGAGGCCTTTGTCCTGCAAAGTATATTGCATTTTTACTGCCATTGAACACTATCTGTTTAGTTTCCATATAAACACACACACACATCAGTTAGGTGGTGGAGGATTCGAAATGCATACATACATACATACATACATACGCTAAGCTTGACCATTATGATAACAAATTGAAAAAAAGGTTGTATAATAATTCTTATTATTCCTATTGTTAAATTAATCATAATAGGAAATGGTTGAAAGGTTTTCTTTAGCTCTTAAGACATGGCATTTTTTTAATGTGTAAATAAACTTACAACCAACCAAAGCTAGGTATGAAAACACAAGTGTTAGTCAGTTTGTGATCAATATATATATATATATATATATATATATATATATATATATATATATATATATATATTTATATATATATATATATATATATATATATATATATATATATATATATATTGCAATGCGCCTAGTGTTTCCTCAGTTTTCCTCGGCCTAACAAAGACTGATATACTCTACTGAACCTAAGGGACCCAACAGGGAAAAATGGCTCAGTGAGGAAAGGAAATAAGGAAATAAATAAACGATATGAGAAATGATGAACAATCAAATAAGATATCATAAAACCAGTAACAACTTCAAAACATATATTTCATATATAAATTATAAAAAGGTTTATGTCAGTCTGTTCATCATAAGAAGATTTGCTGCAAGTTTGAACTTTTGAAGTTCTACCGATTCAACTACCAATTATTAGGTTTTTTAAATAAATTTAACCGAAATGACAACAATTAATGATAATAATAACAATAATAATAATAATAATTATTATTATTATATAGATAAACACTGAACACGAAGGAAAACATATTTCAAATTCATGTTCAAAGGATATGAGTTAACATTATAGCGGGGTTTACTATGAGATTCAGGGCCTCTGTAACACGGTTTTTTCGCAATAACTTTTTTTCTATGAATTTCATAAATATAACGCTTATTCAGAATGCACATTATATCTACACATAACTTTTGACTATATTCTGCATTACGTAGGTTGAATAAATTTGGTACTTTATTAAGTAAAAGTGACGATTTATGAAGACGGGCCAACTTACTCAGAGAAAAGGTTTCGAACGCACTCGTTACGTAACTTATGACGGCATTTCTTCTCTCTTTCTCGATCGATGATTGGTTATACGTAACGAAGGCGATACCTCTGCCAACAATAACACAAAAGTGTAAATAAAAGCAAAGCTGTACACCTTTATGAACTCTGAAACCTCTCCACTGAGAATTGTCATAATGAACAAACGAACAAAATATGTTAATAAATACAAAAACACCTCGATTATTTGTCTAACTCCCAAAATAAGTTTCTTAAGAAATTACAGTCTACTTTATAGGTCACAATCAGATTGACAAAGTGTATGGAATAGTTGGTAATTTTCAAAAACGTAGTAGACCAGCTTGATTTGATAACTGCTATATCCAATGTCAAGCAATTTTTATTCATTGTCTATCTACCTACCTATTTACTGTAAAAAAAAGAAAGACGGTACCGTATTTTGGCTTTAAACCTTCACCAATAATTATCGTCAGAATGATGACTTCAAGAGGCTCCACCCACTTTGGCCTCGTTATAATTCAGGATAACACTGAAGGCTAACATGGACATTGTTGGATCAGAAAATTCAAATTCTGGCTATAAAAACTCATTTCTCGAGTAGTTGTAAGAAGTGCTAAATGATCCTCAAGGATCCCAGCAGTTGGCCTAAACGTTTAATTCATGTATACTACTGTTGCGGCTATACTGCTACAGTAGTATTACTAGGCTAGCACAGATATCCCAGCCACATTTATGTATCGTTCCGCCATTCATAAAGTCTTTGTCATGTTTTTTCACTGTGCAATAAGCCATGGCCTCCTCAGAAATTAAGTTTAACATTAGATGATAGGTTATTTCATCAAGCGGACAAATTATGGCAACTGGGTATGTTATTGCCGATGTTGAAGCTAAAGATAAAGTATGGTATCATTCCTTCATTGCATTATCATCTTTACTACTATTTGTTTGGCTACATGTAGTAATTATTTTAAAGGATAAATGAATTATGTTCACTTTACTTCTATAAATTCCCATTAGATGTACAAATAAAACTCCTAAAACTATTCATGATTTATTTACAAAATGCAGTCATGCCCAAAACATAGCCAACACGGTCGTATGGCCTAAGTAGAAGAACAAAAATTATATCGGATGATCCGTTGGTCTGATGGAGATTTTAGCACAAAAAATATTATTTTAACAAAAATAGTTATATAAAGACTGTTTACATACAATCTCTCTCTTTCTTTCTCTCGTGGTGGCATAGTGAATAGTTAATGGAAATGTTCAAAAGCCTGAATGACATTACAAGTATTATAAGCATGTTACGCTAAATACAAATCAGACCATAAACATTGGATTTAAACTAGAAACTGAATAATTACCTATTCAGGCTATAGTAAATATGGCCACGGGCTTTCTCTTGGCTGTATAAAGTTGCAAGTCGTAAGACAAATGCAGTTTTGCAACCACGGGAGCAATTCCAAATCCTGTTAGCCATTCTTGACTGTTATGGATTTCAGAGCCGATGGAAGAAGGTGAATGGGTGTCTGGTGGATGGGCGGGGCAAAATTTTGTCAAAAGATGTTTACATTGCTTACGTAATGAATGTTTTCGACTCTTGGCTCGTTATCACTGGCCATGGCGTCGGCTAGATAATTTTTACTCTATAAAAATTAAAACTA
>NC_090730.1:177666700-177671700 GCF_036898095.1 Palaemon carinicauda
TAAGAGAGAATTGTTACAGACGTAACTGCCCATCTCAGCAGGTGTCTGGGAATGTCAGATGAGGTAACATTTGCTCAGTCTTTTTTTCTCAAATGATGCTGGTAATAACTCCCCGTCTTTTATTTGTAAAGAAAGTAATAAAAATAGAAATGAAATATAACTTAACTTGAGTTTTTTCTCCACTAAAAGCTTTTTTCGTCCTTCACATGAGAATTGAGAAAAGATTGTTTTTAGAACTCAGTAATCCTGTTTTTTTTGTTTTTTTTATAAACTATCCTATGAGCTTATAAACATATGTTTTTCTTAGCCTGATTTTCTTTCTCAAATATAAGTGGTAAGAACTCCCCGTGTTTCATTTGTAAAGAAAGTGATAATTATAGGAATGAAATATAACTTACTTGAGTTTTTTTTTCACTAAAAGCTTTTTTTATTCCTCACAATGAGAGTTGAGAGAACATTGTTCTTAGAACTTAGTGCTCGTGTTTAGTTATTTCAATATAAACTGGTCGTTTTATGTACACCTGTTTATCCAGTTAATACAAAAATAAAAACACACAACATTAGTTGAAAAAATGCAAATTCACTTATCTCTAAATAAGCATTGTCATTCGTCACTGGGGTTTAACAACTATGATGCATATTATAACCAAATCTACCCAATTATTGTCATAATTGTATTTGATTGCTAAGCTATAACCCTAGTGGGAAAAGCAATATATTATATACTCAAGGGCTTTAACAGGGAAAATAGCCCAGTGAGGAAATTAGATAAGGAAAAACCACAAGAGAAATTTAAGAAAAAGTATAACATTAAAATGGAACTTGATGAAATCTAAATTTTTCGGAATATGCATATTTCAATGTTTGAAATTATTTTAAGACTGGTTGCATGTGAGAATATAATGGATATTCAGGCTCCTGGAATGGCAAAAATAAAGGGAAAATCCACATAAGTCTTTTTATTGTTTAAATACGGAATATCTGTTTTAATGTTGGTACTGTATATAAATATTTTAGTTTGGTTATTCATTACTTCTCATAACGTTTATTTTTTTCCTTATTTCTTTTCGTCAACGGGCTATTTTTCCTTGCTGAAGCCCTCGGAATTATAGCATCTTGCTTTTCCTACTAGGGTTATATCTTATAGCTAGTAATAATAATAATAATAATAATAATAATAGTAATAATAATAATAATAATAATAATAATAATAATAATAATAATAATAATGAAAGAATTTCGACGCATTTATCATTAAAGAAGGAGTTCTATTCGAGAATATTACTAGTCCATTATAGGATTTGATTATACTCATAAACATAGTTCTATTTTCTATAAACACATGAGATACTAGGATAATAAGTAAATAAATCATTGCAATTGTTGAAAAATAACAAATAACCTCCATTTTTTGAGGCCCCCAAGAACCGGACTGGGTGAATAAACCAGGTGGGTGAAGACTATTAAATTATTGGGAAATCCACTGAAATGTCAAGGATTGTTATGAAATGGGGTGTTTTTGGATGAGTCAAAGAATTTCATTAAGGTACAAGGAGCGAATCCTTCCGTTTAAGTTTGATAGTGGTTTTATTCTTCCAGTGAATGAAGTATACAGTCCCCCCCCCCTCTCTCTCTCTCTCTCTCTCTCTCTCTCTTACAATTCGACCGTAATCAAACAAGTTTAGTTTTTTTTTTCTCTCTCTCTCTCTCTCTCTCTCTCTCTCTCTCTCTCTCTCTCTCTCTCTCTCTCTTACTTCAGGCATTCAATCAAATAAGGTTGGTTCTCTCTCTCTCTCTCTCTCTCTCTCTCTCTCTCTCGTCCTCTCTCTCTCTCTCTCTTATTGCCATTCAAATAAGTTTATCTCTCTCTCTCTCTCTCTCTCTCTCTCTCTCTCTCTCTCTCCAGACCATCATTCTAACAAGTTTAGTTCCTTCATTACTACAGTTACTGTAAGCAACAGATGTAAATTAAGAAAACAAAGGTAAATTGGATCTGGCTTCGCCTCCCAGATTCAATTAAACATTTCCCCCCCCCCTCCCTGACCTGATTTCTAAAGCAGGAAATTCATTTCACTTGCTAAAACAACCTCGGGTAAATGTATGAGGGCAATGGCAAGGGACACTCCGCTTCGGAGTGGGCCAGGCCACGGTTGGAGGGTCCAGCATTCTTACCTCTTTTTTATTTTTATTCACACCGAAGCTTTTTTTTTTTTTTTGCTTAGTGAAGTTCATGACGGTAAAGGTTATTCAAAATTTAATTGATTTAGTCAATCAGTATTCTATTGCTTGATAGATACTTAATGTAGCATCGGCATATATATATATATATATATATATATATATATATATATATATATATATATATGAAAATACACTCATATGTACACTCACACATACACGCACACACACACACACACACACATATATATATATATATATATATATATATATATATATATATATATATACATATATATATATATATTTATATATATATATATATATATATAAATATACATATATATATATATATATATATATATATATATATATATATATATATATATATTTACACTTATCTCCTTTTGTGCTCAGAGGGAGGTAAAGTAGTCATACCCAGGGGAGAGGAAATACCCCGAGAGGTGCACTTGGAAACCACACCCCTCCCAATAAATTACCCAACCAGTGGGTTGTAGTTAGGAATGTGGATGAGGGTGGGAATGGTTGAATTCATATGAAAATATTTAGACATCCTTTTTGACAGCTCAAGTGCAGCAATAATTTTCACGAGGCAACCTAAAATGTGTGTCAGACAAGCCATAAATATCGTACATCTATATTTATATCTCTTCCTTTACAAATACGATCTCTCGTCATCCGCTTGAAACGTCATCTTTTAAAAACTCCCTCCCTTTCTTGCGTCACGTATCCCACCTCGGTATTCTGAGGTGTCTCTTATTTCACGGGAAGTGTCAGTTATACATATAGTTCTCATCCCGCCCCTCCCAAGTACACCCTCCACATCCTACACCCCATAAACTGCGGTCCCTCTCCCCTCTATAAACCCTCGGTCCAAGGGCTCCTGTTTCCCGCTCACCCCTCATTCACTAAACCCTCTTTTTTTCTTTTTTTCTTTTTTTTTCTTATGTCAGCTCCCCTCGGAGCATTCACAGTGTTCTGTCAACGGCTTCTTTTTTTCCCTTTTGTTTTTATTTTTTGTTTTTTTGGAGAAGGATTCTTTTGCAAAAGGACTCTTATGCCTCTCTTCTTTTCAATTGATATCCAGAAGTCCTTGATATGTGTACATATTTCTTTACTTTTCTTTAAAAACAGATTCGTAGTGATTATTTTTTTCTTTTTTTTTTTTGGCTTTTTGAATATACTATAAAGTGATACTAAACGTGACTTAAGTTATTCATAAAGAACGTTGTTATTGTTATTGAATTAACGAACATTTTGGTGTTCATAACTTTGCAATAAATTTAGAATATATATATATATATATATATATATATATATATATATATATATATATATATATATATATATATAAATATATAAATTATAATATATATAAATCATATAATATATATATATATATATATATATATATATATATATATATGAATTACAATATACATATATATATATATATACATATATATATATATATGTATTATAATATATATATATATATATATATATATATATATATATGAATTATAATATATATATATATATATATATATATATATATGAATTATAATATATATATATATATATATATATATTATATATATATATATGTAGTAATATATATATATATATAATCATATATATATATAATCATATATATGTATATATATATATATATATATATATATATATATATATATATATACTATATATATACTATATATATATATTTGTGTGTGTGTATGTGTGTGTGTGTGTGTGTGTGTGTGTGTGTGCGTGGGTTTGTGCAAATTTAAGCAATCCTTATATGATCCCAGGATACGGAGAGAGAGAGAGAGAGAGAGATGAGAGGAGAGAGAGAGGAGAGAGAGAGAGAGAGAGAGAGAGAGAGAGAGACCCAGCCCATCAATAAAACAATATACAACCCTCGGAAGAAATGTCATTTCGAACTCGTGGTTATAATTCAAATCTGAATTTCGTTTCACGATTAAAAGCAATGGCTTTTTCATCAACAAGTTTATTCATTCCTAATTTTTGTTCGTTTTATAATAGATTATAATGAATGACTAAACATTGAAGAAACAGCTCATTAAAATTTCGATGCCCTTGAATGCCTGAAGTAATAAATGATGCAGTTTTATGAAGTTTTTAGTATCAGTAATAATAATAATAATAATAATAATAATAATAATAATAATAATAATAATAATAGTAATATTATTATTATTATTATTATTATTATTATTATTATTATTATTATTATTGTTGTTGTTATCATTATTGTTATTACTCAGTAAAAATAACCCAGCGAGGAAAGGAAGTAAGGAAATAAATAAACAACACTAGAGAAGCAATAAACGATTGAAATGTTTTAATAACATTAATAACATTAAAATGAGTCTTTCATGTATAAACTACAAACACTTAAACAAAAACAGAGGAAGAGAAATATGATAGAATAATTTACCCGGAATTACCTTCAAACAAGAAGAAAAATATAAGAAGTCCTTTTATATATAACAGCTATTATCAGTTTCTTCATTAACTTTCATTCTGTTCATATGAACTGATGAATAAATCGGTTGACATACATCATAACTAAAAATTAACTATATAACTGTTATTTTATTATAATTTATATTTTCTGAAATATATATCTCCATCATGGCCTACGTCTCATCCCCTGAAATGTAGCAGGAAAACCTACCGCGTATTCATAATACAGGTAAAAGGAGATGAGTGAAAGCAGCCAGCTCGTCTAGCGTATCAGATGTCAGCTTTCAGGCCTCAAAAGCTGTTCTTCA
>NC_090730.1:177686971-177689471 GCF_036898095.1 Palaemon carinicauda
TAAAAAAAACAATTTGGTAAAACACTTTCCACTAAATTTCAACATTTTAAAAAGGCAATTATGTCTAATATACTACGCATAGGCAAATAAACTTCATTCCAATGAAATGGAAGACTATTGCACAAAGTGTTTGTTACATTAAACTATTACAACAGTAAATAATGCTATGATAAAATTTGATATATCTTGGTCCTAGGATAATCTTCAACGTAGTAATCAAAATGACAAAATTTGAGTATATTGATAGATTATATTGACCCACAAAAATAATAAGAATATTCATTCACTGTCTGAAATACATTATAAGAATATGTACTTACACAAATAAGTGATTTGTCATAAAGAAAACATCTATTTGAGATCCCAGGTGATTCCCAGTTATTTAGTCTTTTCTTTGAGGCTTCTCTCTCTCTCTCTCTCTCTCTCTCTCTCTCTCTCTCTCTCTCTCTCTCTCTCTCTCTCTCTACGACAACAACTACGACTTTGTAGTAACACGAGGAAAGCTAATTTATCAATGACCTCTCTCTCTCTCTCTCTCTCTCTCTCTCTCTCTCTCTCTCTCTCTCTCTCTCTCTCTCTCTCTACAACAACTACGAATATGTAGTAACACGAGGGAAACTAAATTATCAATAACCTCTCTCTCTCTCTCTCTCTCTCTCTCTCTCTCTCTCTCTCTCTCTCTCTCTCTCTCTCTCTCTCTCTCTTGTGATAGCGCTACTTGGCGAGATTGCTATTGAAGAACAGCTTTTGAGACCTGAAAGCTGACATCTGATACGCTAGACGAGCTGGCTGCTTTCACTCATCTCCTTTTACCTCTATTATGAATACGCGGTAGGTTTTCCTGCTACATTTCAGGTGATGAGACGTAGGCTATGATGGAGATATATATTTCAAAAACTATAAATTAAAATAAAGTAAGAGTTATGTAGTTAATTATTAGCATGAGAAATGTCCATCGAATTATTCACCACATCATAAAAAATGGAATGTAAGTGAACGAAGAAACAGATAATAAATGTTCCATTTCTAAATATCTTTATCTTTTATATTTCTGCTTGCTTGGAGGTACACTTGGGCACACTATTCAATCTCATTTCTCTTCCTCCAATTTTTTTTTTTTTGGGGGGGGTGTTGAGTACTTGTAGTTTATATATATAATATTTATTTAAATGTTGATTATCTGCTTAAAACATTATAGTTTTTTTTTTTTATTAAGTATCTTTTATGTTTAGTTATTTCCTTTTTTTCTTTCCTCACTGGGTTTTTTTTCTGTTAGCTAGAAAATAATAATAATAATAATAATAATAATAATAATAATAATAATAATAATAATAATAATAATAATAAAAATAATAGAAATAAGAGTAATTATAATAATATTAAAAACAATATATGATAATCAAAATTATTATTATTATTATTATTATTATTATTATTATTATTATTATCATTATTATTAATATTATTATTATTATTATTATTATTATTATTATTATTATTATTATTATTATTATTATTAAACGCAGCATTTATAACAGAATAATTTTTCACTTCAAGCATTCAAAGGCATCAACATTCTAATGAGGTGTTTCTTCAATGTTTAGTCATTCATTATAATCTATAAAAAAATGAAGAATGAATAGACTTGATGAATACAAAGCCATTATTTTAATCGTGAAACGAAGCTCAGATTTGAATTATAAACCCCGAGTTCGAAATGACATTTCTTCCGAGGTTGTATATTGTTTTATTGATGGGCTGATCGGTCTCTCTCTCTCTCTCTCTCTCTCTCTCTCTCTCTCTCTCTCCTCCTCTCTCTCTCTCTCTCTCTCTCACAAAATCTGAATAGACATATTCTTATACTGGAATCAAATAAGGATTGCTTGAATTTAACACAGACACAAACATACACAGACAAACACACACACACACACACACACACACACACACACACACATATATATATATATATATATATATATATATATATATATATATATATATATATATATATATATATATATATATATATATATGTGTGTGTGTGTGTGTGTGTGTGTGTGTGTGTGTGTGTGTGTGTGTGTTTATGTATTTGTAAAAGGATAGAGAGACAGGTAAATGCCTTGAAATAGTCACGTAAATATAGTTATTGAAGCAGGCTAGTGGAAAATGTATATTGCTAAATTTATCACAAAGTTTTGAGCGCCAAAAATTCTTGTTAATTCAATAATATAAAACTACCTTAATTATGAATAAATTAAGTCATGTTTGGTATTACTTTACAGTATATTTAAAAAGCAATAAAAGAAGGAGAATAAACACAACGAATTCTTGTTTTAAAAATAGAACTGAAGAAATGTGTACACATATCAAGGACTTCTGGATATCAATTGAAAAGAAGAGAGGCAAAAGAGTCCTTCTGCAAAAGACAAAAATGAAAACAAAGGAAAAAAAAAGACGCCGTTGACAGAAGACTGTGAATGCCCCGAGGGGAGTTGAC
>NC_090730.1:177699471-177711971 GCF_036898095.1 Palaemon carinicauda
TTACATAAAATAAACGTGTGAAATATATTTGAAAATGCTATTAAATCAAATGAACTTATGGTATGTATTTAATATTATTATCATATCAAGTAGACGAATTAAATCATAGAGAATGAGGTCAAATGTAGTAGCATTAACTTATAAATATTAGGAAAAAGTTGAAGCTCCAGCTGGTAGTATCCATGACCACATATATCTCTTGCAGTGAGTAAACAGCTTTAAATATACCACTCACTATTCTTGTTATTTCATCGTATATTTTTCCCCAAATGGATTACTGAATTTCCTATGCATCTTTTCCCTGTTGATCATAGCTATTACTCTCAACAAAACTCTCCCATAAATCAAAAAGTGTTTTCCCTTTGCCTGAGTATAAACATAGGTGGAGTAATTAAGAGCTAGTAATTCACATAATCATCTACATATCCTCCTACGACTATTGACGCAAAAGACCTCGGTTAGATTTCACCAGTAATCTCTATCTTGAGCTTTAAAATCAATACTTCTCCATTCATCATCTCCTACTTTGCGCTTCATAGTCCTCAGCCATGAAGGTCTGTCTTCTAACTCCTCTAGCGCCTCGTGGAGCCCAGCTGAACGTTTGGTGAAATATTCTTTCTCTTAAATTACAAGGATGGGAATTATGAAATCATAGTAGCGATGGAAGTTATGAAATTATGAAATCGAGGTAGCGTCATTGTCTGGTGATTGCCAGACTGGGGTTCGAGTCCTTCTCAAACTCGTGGGCTCCTTTGGTCACTGCAACCTCACCATCCTTGGGATCTAAGGATGGGTGGTTTGGGGGAGCTTATTGGTGTATCTGCTGAGTCATCAGCAGCTATTGCTTGGCCCTCCTTGGTCTTAGCTTGGGTAAAGAGGGGCTTTGGCGCTGATCATATGTAATAATGTTCCTGTCCCTTGCCTCTGCCATTCATGAGCGACCTTTAAAACCTTTGAAACACGTCTATAGCTTTCATATATAAGGATATTTAATAGATTAAATGTTTTATTTATTGATTATTGTGCTATTCATTATGAATATTGATTATATGATATCTAAACTATCATTATAAGAGGAAATAACAGTTACAGAGTAGACGGAAATGTTCCAATAAAAAGTAACTATTTGTCTAAATAGCACCAAAGTACATGTTTGAAAATAAAAAGATTAATATTAAACGGAGACATATTTTTTTAATCATTTTGTCGTAATGATATTTATTTTTGAAACTGTTTATCTAAGGAGAAAAATGTGGCACCATTAGCTATGCAAACGAATTTTCACAAATAGTTCTAGTTAACCACCCCCCCCACCGAAAAAAAAGGAAAATATAATATATCTTATTTGAAGCCTGTGTTTACTGGAAGGCTAGATTTTAAACACATATGTTATATACAAATGAATTTACTTGATAAGATCGCATTAACTTTTTTTTTATTTTTTTTTTTTTAGCAGACTTCTTATTAAAACGCTCATCATTCTTCTAATGAAAACACACACACACACACGTACTCATACACACACATATGGAGGGTCAAGATTAGAATCTACGTTACATATTATTATATATGAAAAAAAAAATTATATTTAGTTTGGCCAGCACAATAAGTCTATCTGAACCCTTACAGAGATTTTTTTCTGCATATACTAGATACAATATTACCCATAGAATGTCAAACAGTATATCAAATATTCACGAAGACCCAATTCTGTATAAGAACACCCTTTATTTCATGAAAAAAAGAAAAATATTTTCGATGCATAGAAAACACCGACCATCGGGTTGATAATATATTCATACCACATCAATATGGGTGGACTAAGAGAAGGCGTGTCCTTATGTACATAGAATTAGTAAGTTGCGTGAAATGGCAAACCATTAATGGTGGAGTAACGCCTGTCCACGATAGTGATATCGTATGAATAATAGCCTTTATGGTTGGTGATTCATTACACTTTCGCTCGACCGATCTGTTATGCACAAAGCAAGCTCTTGAATTCGTAGCTGATTTTGAACAGTTTGAATTTTTTTTTTTATCATGGTTTTTTATAAGAGTTTATGGAAGTAATAATTTCCTATTGGTCAGATGAAGTATGATTTTTTTATGAAGGCTAGTAAATGAATGAATATACATACCACACAAGGATGGAAGTAGGTTACACATATATACTTATATAGCTATCTATCTATATATTTAAACACATTATACAAGTGCATATATATGTACATATCAATATAATATATATATATATATATATATATACACACATATATTCATATATATATATATATATATATATATATACAGAGAGAGAGAGAGAGAGAGAGAGAGAGAGAGAGAGATATGATTGTGCGTGCGTACATGCGAGTGTTTCTTTGTGTCTTACCCTAAATCTGTGGTGTTAATACAGCAGAATGTATATTATTGAGTATGTATAAACATAACTGTTTGTAATTTATTAATGTGTGTGTGTGTGTGGATATGTGTGTGTGGGTGGGTGGGTGTGGGTGTGTGTGTGTTTGTTCATTTGAATGTCTGCTTGTGTTTCTGCTGATATCAGTCATGTTACTGAATTAGTCTGCATAATACTACATATGTATAAATACAACTCCTGTGACCGTTTAAAGTATACACAGAAAGTTAAATTTAAATATTTGAAGAACAAAACAATTTTCATGATTGCATCTTTTTCGTAAAAAAACAGATGTGTTTTATGCTGCCATAATTCTGTTAACAAGATCAACGTACTTCATATTTTAAGTAATTCCTGTCCAACTTAACTCACCCATACCGTTTACCAATCATATCAAACAACGTATCCATTTTTGACTGACACCCGAGTTGAAATTGTGTCTCATTGGTTCCTGATTCGACTCAATCTAATGTCATCCAGTTAACATATTCAAAGGACCCTCGACAGTATGGACGCATTATTAAACATTAATGTCACAGGTTCGTGCTATTTACGTGAGGAAATTAGAGCCCTATTTCCACTCTCTGTTCTGATAGATGGAATGACAGGGGAGGTTTCGTCTGGAAGTTGTTAAGGTATGAGCCGGTCGACTGTCATGTTTGGAAAATATTTTTATCCTTGGTCATTAAAATTCAGAGTACAACAGAATTTCGTATGTATATATAAATATATATATATATATATATATATATATGTATATATATATATATACAGTATATATATAAAAATATATATAAATATATATATATATATATATATATACATATATATATATGCATATATATACATACATATATATATATATATATATATACATATATATATGCATATATATATATATATATATATATATTAACTGAAATGGCCAATGCAGATTGGTGATTCTAGGAGATTTTTGTCTGATCGCTCACAGGAAAGGAACATAGTATAGGTGGCCATGAGTAGTACAGCTTTCTTGATCATGGTAATATACAGCCTCTTTCACCTTGTTAAAGAATTCCCACTCACAAAAGTATATGCGATTTTAGTGTTTCGCTATAATTATTTTATCTTTTACAGAAAAAATAATTTTTAGTAAGATTTAATCTCAAATTATTATTATATGATATACAAGACTGAGCTGGCATAATGAACATTTAATTTTTTTCAAAGAAGGTGCAGAAATAAAAACAAAGAACTTTGAAATATTCATATTCCATATTTGTCTGAAGCTAATGTCATAGAAACGTGTATTTGAATATTTCAAAGCGTTCCATGTTGTATATTTAATAATCTTTTCAGCGTGAGAAAAATGTAAATAAGTTTTTCTTATTTTTCAAGATTTTTCATTAGCTTTTTCTCAAATTTCTCATTTGCATGACACTCGCCAACCTTTAAGGTTTACACAACTCAAATTCTCTTATGACTCATCCTTCTTCACCTTTTACTGTTCATCTATTCATCGAACAATTGTTTTTGTATATATCTTTCTATATTTTCATTATTTTATGAGCCTTTTTCTTTTCGGTATATATATGTGTGTGTGTCTGTGTGTGTGTGAATGTGTGTATGTGCGTGTCTATAGGTTGGTATGGTTGTGGATGTATGTGTGTGTATCTGTATGTATGTCTGTTTGTCCGTGTGGCTTTAAGTGTTTGCATATAATTTAGGCAACCTCATTCTAGTTTAATTACGGTGATAATAATAATAATAATAATAATAATAATAATAATAATAATAATAATAATAATAATAATAATAATAATAATAATAATAGAATTCAATTATGTATGAAGTTAAGAATTTGTTCTATTTGGCCTTTCAGTGATATATTGTATATATTGAAGTGGGATTTTTTAATGTATTAGGGTCAAAATTCTCATATTCATGTGTATCAGTTTCGACTTCAATAACAATTGTTTTCTCGTTGGCTCGAAAGTTCCCATCTTCATCCCTTCGATTATGAAGTCTTCAAGTCAATAATAAAGCAATCAGAATTTGTCCAAGTTAGCTACCAACATATGTTCAAGTTCGAGGGAAGGAGATCCAGCCAAGGCGAACCGAGTTGATAAGACGTATCAATCATTCAGTATTGACAGTGATCCAGATGTTATTACTGTTGTATTTGGCTTCCCTTGTAAGTTAGTTGGAATAGATTCGCCTACTTTATAAACTAAAAGTGAACTGCGAAACGTGTGATTCATGCGACGAGAGAGAGAGAGAGAGAGAGAGAGAGAGAGAGAGAGGGAGAGAGACCCCGATTTAAATATTCATCACCAATTCGTAATTTCTCAAGATGAGAGAGAGAGAGAGAGAGAGAGAGAGAGAGAGAGAGAGAGAGACCTCGATTTAGATATTCATCACCAATTCGTAATTTCTCAAGATGAGAGAGAGAGAGAGAGAGAGAGAGAGAGAGAGAGATCTTCTTCAACTATTCGTAATTTCTTATAACGACGGTAGAGAGAGAGAGAGAGAGAGAGAGAGAGAGAGATCTTCATCAACTATTCGTAATTTCTTATAACGACGGTAGAGAGAGAGAGAGAGAGAGAGAGAGAGAGAGAGAGATTCAAATTATGAATTCATAATTTCTCATGACGAACGAGAGAGAGAGAGAGAGAGAGAGAGAGAGAGAGAGAGATTCATTAATACGAATATGATTTTTTTCTGTTATTATACTGTAGCTTTAATCCTGCATTTAAAACCCCGAAAGACCGTGGATTACTTGCATGAATAACTTAAAAAACAATTTAACCAAAGTAATGATTAACCAACATTACGTTGAGAGATTTTATATAGAATTACTTAAATACACAAATACCTTGGTCCGGTTTTGATATGGCCATGACACGTGACAGAATTTTGTACAGTCATAAATCAAAATAGACTTGAGATGAAGAAATCTCTAAAATGAAACTATATTACAGTAGAACCTACAATTGTATACCTTTTACTGTCAAAATTATCTGAATTGCAATATTCTACATTGTTGAAAATTTGCTCTCAGAGTCGGTAAAAATCCTGGCATAAATGCTGTAAGACATTTACCTTTTTAAAAATGGATATATTGACGCAAAGGCGTGATAATACGTTAACCAACCTGTATAAGGTCGTAACAATGTAGTGTAAAAATTACGGTCGCCTGGATACTAATGAAATTTTTCCATACATGTTCCACTAGAGATTATACATAGATTATTAATATCATAGTAAGCGTTACTTGGATACAATCCCAAACGTAGATATGAGTTTGAAGTCTCTCCATTTATGATACTCATGTTTGAGGTTACTCATACGGTCATACCTCAACATAATTCTGAAATAATAAAATATGACGTAGCGAAAAACTATGGAAAATTTATTTATCGAAAGCAATAACGGAATAACGCATAATTATTGACTTCTATTCATAAATATCCCATAAATTATACGAAATATTTAATTTCAAAGCTAATGCAATTGACCATTGATTATCATTAAATATTACCAATTATCAGTTTAAAATCAGTACATTAAGCTCAGGGATTCATGTGGTACGCAATGAGAATATTATAAATATTATGAACTAATGGAATTTATTGAATAAAAAGTGCAATATATCACGATCATTAATACTTTTTACGATCAAGAAATAAATGATATACTCATGACGTGCAATGAAAGTGCTAAAAGGTTTTCAATGTGATGTGTTCTTCTTGACCTGAATATAATAACTTTTTACATTATAAAATAAAATGACTGACTATTATCAATCAACCTTTGTGAAGTATAATGAATAATTTAATGGAATAACATATATTTTCCCGGCCTTCAATTTACTAGTTACTCTTCAAATACCCCACCCTTAATTGACGGCATATACTTAAGACAGTAAGTCTGAGTTCTTTCAAAAGTTGAAATAAAGGGCTATACATATAAGGCAGAATAAGCTTACTTCGTATGAAGGAACTAATGGTGGCAAAATTGAACGCTTTTAGTCATTGTTGACGGGATATATTAGGTCATTTATTGACTTCGGGTTGAAGTATGACCACGCAAGGTCCTCTATTATTATTATTATTATTATTATTATTATTATTATTATTATTATTATTATTATTATTATTATTATTATTATTATTATTATTATTATTAGCTAAGCTACAACCTTAGAATAGCATGATGCTCTAATCCCAAGATCTTCATCAGGGAAAATAGCCCAGTGAAGAAACAGAATACAGAAACATACAGAATAGTGTGTCTGAGTGTACCTCCAAGCAAAAGCACTCTAACCCGAGACAGTGGAAGACCATGGTACAGAGGCACGGAGAGAGATCATATTGTTTGAATAATTTAGTTAAGGTTAGTGGGGGGGGGGGGTCACTTATGTTGATATCATAAAATGACTGACAGTTCACTTGAAGTGATGAACCAACAGTTTTGACTGACACCAGAAGTGTGAATATTTCATATTTATCAAATGTAGGTACAATGATACATATTGTTCTTCTTTCCTTTTTCTAAACTCGTAGTGGACGACTATAGGGAGAGTTTTCACACCAAAATCCATGACAGTGTCCTCAGAATTTAATAAGGAGAGCTGCAAGTCGAGGATAAGAAAAAGTTAGAAGGAATATAATTGTAAAAATTCTGAAGTATCAAGGGTGCTAGGGTGCAGCTTGTGCTATTGAATGCCGCATACAAAATGATAATCATATAATCATATTTTAAATAACTTAAATGAAAAATTGGAAATAACTGATTTTGGGCTGACCATTAAGTAAAATAAAAGTCATAAAATATTCAAGGCTTCATCGCTTCAAAAAAATATATTCAAATTTCATATATATTTTTTTTAAATGATATAGGTAGTAAAAAAAAATGGGTTTTGATTTTGATTTAGGGAAAATCCTGATATAATAAATAAATGAATATAACAAAGGCTAACTCACACAAACACACACACATACACACCACACACACGCACACACACACACACACACACACATATATATATATATATATATATATGTATATATATATATATGTATATATATATATATATATATATATCCATCCATCAATATACCAAGGCACTTCCCCTAATCTTGGGGGGTAGCCGACATCAACAAAGAAACAAAACAAAAAGGGGACTACTCTCTACGTTCCTCCAGCCTAACCAAGGACTCAGCCGAGTTCAGCTGGTACTGCTAGGGTGCCACAGCCCAACCTCCAACAATTCCACCACAGATGAAGCTTCATAATGCTGAATCCCCTAATGCTGCTACCTCAGCGGTCATCTAAGGCACCGGAGGAAGCAGCGGGGCCTACCGGAACTGCGTCACAATCGCTCGCCATTCATTCCTATTTTTAGCACGCTCTCTTGCCTCTCTCACATCTATCCTCCTATCACCCAGAGCTTTCTTCACACCATCCATCCACCCAAACCTTGGCCTTCCTCTTGTACTTCTCCCATCAACTCTTGCATTCACCACCTTCTTTAGCAGACAGCCATTTTCCATTCTCAACATGGCCAAACCACCTCAACACATTCATATCCACTCTAGCCACTAACTCATTTCTTACACCCGTTCTCACCCTCGCCGCTTCGTTCCTAACCCTATCTACTCGAGATACAACAGCCATATTCCTTAGACACTTCATCTCAAACACATTCAATTTCTGTCTCTCCATCACTTTCATTCCCCACAACTCCGATCCATACATCACAGTTGGTACAATCACTTTCTCATATAGAACTCTCTTTACATTCATGCCCAACCCTCTATTTTTTACTACTCCCTTAACTGCCCCCAACACTTTGCATCCTTCATTCACTCTCTGACGTACATCTGCTTCCACTCCACCATTTGCTGCAACAACAGACCCCAAGTACTTAAACTGATCCACCTCCTCAAGTAACTCTCCATTCAACATGACATTCAACCTTGCACCACCTTCCCTTCTCGTACATCTCATAACCTTACTCCTACCCATATTAACTCTCAACTTCCTTCTCTCACACACCCTTCCAAATTCTGTCACTAGTGGGTCAAGCTTCTCTTCTGTGTCTGCTACCAGTACAGTATCATCCGCAAACAACAACTGATATACCTCCCATTCATGATAATTTTCGTCTACCAGTTTTAATCCTCGTCCAAACACTCGAGCATTCACCTCTGTCACCACTCCATCAACATACAAGTTAAACAACCACGGCGACATCACACATCCCTGTCTCAGCCCCACTCTCACCGGAAACCAATCGCTCACTTCATTTTCTATTCTAACACATGCTTTACTACCTTTGTAGAAACTTTTCACTGCTTGCAACAACCTTCCACCAACTCCATATAACCTCATCACATTCCACATTGCTTCCCTATCAACTCTATCATATGCTTTCTCCAGATCCATAAAAGCAACATACACCTCCTTACCTTTTGCTAAATATTTATCGCATATCTGCCTAACTGTAAAAATCTGATTCATACAACCCCTACCTCTTCTAAAACCACCCTGTACTTCCAAGATTGCATTCTCTGTTTTATCCTTAATCCTATTAATCATTACTCTACCATACACTTTTCCAACTACACTCAACAAACTAATAACTCTTGAATTACAACACTCATGCACATCTCCCTTACCCTTATATAGTGGTACAATACACGCACAAACCCAATCTACTGGTACCATTGACAACACAAAACACATATTATACAATCTCACCAACCATTCAAGTACAGTCACACCCCCTTCCTTCAACATCTCAGCTTTCACACCATCCATACCAGATGCTTTTCCTACTCTCGTTTCATCTAGTGCTCTCCTCACTTCCTCTATTGTAATCTCTCTATCATTCTCATTTCCCATCACTGGCACCTCAACACCTGGAACAGCAATTATATCTGCCTCCATATTATCCTCAACAATCAGCAAACTTTCAAATTATTCCACCCACCTTTTCCTTTCCTCCTCTCCTTTTAACAACCTTCCATTTCCATCTTTCACTGTCTCTTCAATTCTTGCGCCAGCCTTCCTTACTCTCTTCACTTCTTTCCAAAACTTCTTTATTCTCTTCATATGACTGACCCAGTCCCTGACCCCACCTCAGGTCAGCTGCCCTCTTTGCCTCACGTACCTTGCGCTTTACTTCCACCTTTTTCTCTCTATATTTTTCATACTTCTCTATACTATTACTCTGCAGCCATTCTTCAAAAGCCTTTTTTTTTCTCTTCCAGTTTTACCTTCACTCCTTCATTCCACCATTCACTGCCCTTACTCATGCTGCCTCCAACAACTTTCTTGCCACATACATCACTTGCAATCCAAACAAAATTTTCTTTTGCTAACTTCCACTCCTCCTCTAAATTACCAGTTTCTCTTACACACACACACATACACACACACACACACACACACACACACACACATATATATATATATATATATATACTTATGATATTGCTTACACAATAGACACAAACCAGAAAATTGTATTTTATAAGTTTCCTTTACATTAGCTACCGCATATGATACACAATAGTTTTCTGTGATTATTTTCCTTTTTTATATATATTTTCTGAAAGATTAAGGTGTAAAAATTTAATTGCCCCCATACCCAGCCCCCTTCCCACCCCCCCGAAAAAAAAAGAAGTTAAGTAGGCTACTTAGGCTACCTGTTTACTCCTGTCCATTTTCATTATCATTTCTCAGATCAAAACAATTCAAGTTTAATTAGTATTTTTTGGGTTAACTTCCGGTATCCATCACCTGTTTCAAAGTAATACACTTTTCTTATTCGTATCAAACGATATTTATCATTCTCTTCCAATATACTCCCTGTTTATCCATTTTATCTTCTTAGAATTAAGCTATTTTTTTCACATTTATATCTAGTCTGTCACCTTGACCTTTTTCTCCTTTCCCTGTTCATATTTTTCCAAGCTAGGAACTATCAGTCTATGTTTCTTATCTCCCTGACACAGGGAGTTTCCTCTGGACTATTTGTCATTTCATGCCAGGAGTTTTCTTGACACTTTTGTATCTCGTTTCGGTTTGTTCTTGTGTATTTTCTTCTCTGAGATTTCTCACTATTTTTACCTAGTGGTTACCTCTATTTGTGAATTGTCTGTTTATCACCGCTGGACATTTAAATCTTTACGATTTATCTAGATTATTTTTCTGTCGCTCTCTTTTCTCTGTCTTTTCCATGTTTTACCTATATTTCTAACCACCATCTGCATGTTTCTTTGTTGACGAAATATCTCTCTCTCTCTCTCTCTCTCTCTCTCTCTCTCTCTCTCTCTCTCTTAGATCCAACCCCAATTTGCATATATTTCTTTGCTGATGAGTCTCTCTCTCTCTCTCTCTCTCTCTCTCTCTCTCTCTTGTTTCAACCTCAGTTTTAACCCCCGTTTCCATATATTTCTTTGTAGATAATCTCTCTTTCTCTCTCTCTCTCTCTCTCTCTCTCTCTCTCTCTCTCTCTCACTCTCTCCATCTATTTCTCTTTATCTTCTTATTTCTCACGTTCTATTCCTTCTCCCCTCCACAATTCTTCACCAAGCACAGCGCTCACCCATGAGGAAAAACATGTTCCCCTTTATATTTCGCAGCTGGCTGTGTGTGTCTCCCTCCCAACTGCCTTCCGACCAGAGAACTATCCAGATATTTTTCTCTGATATTTCTGCGTCAATTGCAAGCTCCGTCCATTTATCATTTTTCCCCTTAAGGTTGTATAACCAGCTTTTAAATTCGTCCCCGTTCCGGAAGGCGAAAGCGTATTAAAGAAATGGGAATGTATCTTATATGCTGCGAAATTCATCTTGTCGGATCTCCTCTTGATTTTTTAAAAAAAGTATTACTTAAAGAATTTTTTTTTGTCTTATTTATTAGATTTGTTAGCTTATTATAAATATCTATTTAAATATCTATCTATCTATCTATCTATCTATATGTATATATATATATATATATATATATACACGTCTGTGTGTGTGTGATTTACTATTTGTTGTTGACTTTGTGTTGAAAATTCGATAAGATATGTCTAAGGCCTTTCTCCTGCAGTGTTCTAGAGACGTTTGTAGTAGTAGTAGTAGTAGTAGTAGTAGTAGTAGTAGTAGTAGTAGTAGTAGTAGTAGTAGTAGATGTTTTTGTTGTTGTTGTTGTTGTTTGGCTGTTGTTAATCTAATTCATATCCATACGAAAAATTTGGTATTAGATTTCAAAGGTGATGAAAATTAGCCAAACCCTAGATATGATCTGAGGTCTTTATCCCGCAGTTAATTAAAAACGACTGCCTTTATCTATTTGTTGTTGCTGTTAACAGAATACGCGTGTATATAAGTAATTAGCTGTTAAATCACTTAAGCTCTAAATAATTGATTCCTTGTTTTTTATCATATTGAATCAAATATTTTATTGTTTTTCTGTTACTATCTCTTAACATGAATAAACTACTTTATAATACTAATCAAGTGTACATTCGAAAAAAATTCATATAATATTTAAAAAGTTAAAAGCATTGCAGATATAAAAAAGTAAAGAATATTTCAAAAGAATCATACAGGGATAAAGTGTGTTTGTGAATATTTATCTTGTAGTTATCCTTTTTTAGTTTCCTCAGAGGACTATTTTTCCCGTTAAATCCCTTGGACTTATAGTATCCTGCCTTTCCAAATAAGGATGTAGCTTAGCAAGTAAAGATAATAATAATAATAAAAAAAAATTATAATAATAATAATAATAATAATAATAATAATAATAATAATAATAATAATAATAATAATAATAATAATAATAATAATAATAATAATAACCAAAAACAGAAATCTAATAAAAAAAAAAATCCTGACGCGTATTCCAGAGGTAAATAAGTATCTATAGATTTCTTGCCACTTTCCACCGAGGTAAATAAATATTTGATACCTAAACAATGTTTGTTCCTTTCTCTTCTATATCGTAATGCAAATAATATGTGTCAATAAGGACAAGGACATAAACAACATGATTATTTGATTTTATGATTATATTAGAATACAAGAGTTATTTTTTATACAGT
>NC_090730.1:177716971-177721971 GCF_036898095.1 Palaemon carinicauda
GCATATTGCATGAGCCTTAAGCCATTTGCATCGCCTAGCCACATGAGTCGTTTGCATCTCAGATTTATGCTAAATAGCCATAAAAGACTGGCTATGCTCGTCAACCATCTTCCTCCCGGGGACGATAACAGCCATAATATCATTTCGTCTAGGAAGCGTTTGATGACCTCGAGGGTGTTCGCGTTGCAATGGGGGTAAAGAACACGAAACAAATGGCAAATGTTTTTTTTTTTTTTGGGAAACTATTATATTTACAATAGGTCTTTTCTTAAATGTTAATGGAGTACAGAACACGTAAGAAGAGGCAAATTTCGTATTATGAAAAATGATATGTTTGCGAAAGGTGTTTCCTGAAATTGCAATGGAGTACGGAACATGTAAGAAAAGGAAAATTTCGTATTATGAAAAATCATATGTTTACAATAGGTGTTTTCTTAAATAATAATGGAGTACGGAACACATAAGAAGAGACAAATTTCGTAATATGAAAAACGATATATTTGCAATAGGTGTGTTTATTATTTACGGAACAAAAAACAAAATTCGAATGTTGCATTAGGAAAAATAATATATTTGCATGAGGTGCTGTTTTAAATTAGAATGGAGTATGGAGCACGAAAGAAAGGCTAATTTCGTATTATGAAAAATGATATATTTGTAATAGGTGTTGTTTTTAATTATAATGGATTACGGAACACGGAAAAGTAAGGCAAATATTGTGTTAAGTAAACTGATATGTTTGCACTAGTGGTTACTTTAAATTATAATGAAGTACGTAATGCCCAAGAAGAGTCAAATTTCGTATTATGGAAAGTAGTACATTTGCAATAGGTGTTGTTTTAGATTATAATGGACTACGGAATGCTTATCATGCCCTATATAGTGAAGAACAAGTGTTTGGCTATATATAAAAATATATATCCTTTTCTGCCATGCTTAACGGCAGGGGAGTTGGAATAGCCATAACTTGGTGAGAGGGGGGTACCTGGAAATGTACACTTGGAAACCACAATCTCCCACGAATAACCAAACCTTTGAGATGTAGGTAGGAAAGGGGGTCGGTGGTTGGGAGTGTTGAGTCTGTGAGTATGTGTGTATATCCATCTAAACATTATCCGTCAATAGTGACAGATAGCGTACTCTAGTACTTAAATAATTACTAGTATGTCAATTTTTTTGGACATTATATAAGCTTTGATATCATATCCACATGTTTAGGAAAAAATTTAATTTTTTTTTCTGTTTTCTCTAATGTTCATGATTTATTACTATGCCACTAAGCTTTGATAGATGTTCCATGCAAAGGATATATTAGCTTTTATTCCCCTTGTTGCTGACAATACAGATTTGCTCTAATTTCCTAACAAGATACAGAGTATAATTCATACAAATTTCCTCATAACAAAAGTTGATTTATGTCTCATTGAGAGAGATATAAATTATTTGATTGCATGTTAGAGATTTCTATCAGACAAACGGAATGAAATGTCGTGGGGAAATGGAATGTATTTGTAGCAAATCCATAATGAAGAGTAATTACTAGGGTCTTCTAGGTGGTGAAAGGTGTCCATCAATAACGTCATAGTTTATTCAAGTCTAGAGAATAATGGGAGCAGAGCTTCCGTACAAAGATAGCTGGGCCAAGTTATTTGTTTTTGTTCTGGTGTTCAGTAATCAGTTCTTAAGTATATACCAAAATTATTTGTTAATATCAATAGTGAATCAACATTGCAAGAATATCATAAAGTAACGACTGATTTTTTTTGTACCTGTTCAAACAAAGAACTGTGTATCATATATATATATATATATATGTGTGTGTGTGTGTGTGTGAGTTTGTGTGTGTGTATCTATCTATCTATATTTGTGAGTATATATAAATATATATATATATATATATATATATATATACACAACATAATTTACATGTGTGTATGAAACCATTTATTTTTTTCTTGACTAATCTTATTTTTTTACTGTGATAGGTACCTGGAAAAGGGATTACGTTATTTCAAGTTAGAGTCTATATTAAATTTGGATATTTACTTCATTGTAAATTGTTAGTTAGAATTAGGTTTGCCTTTACCTGAGTTAAATACAAAAATAATTCCAGTTGATAATAATTAGTCAATTCCTTTACCCTATTTAGAAAATCACTATAATTGTTACCTAAAAAGTAAAGAAGATGAACTTGATAAATTATGAAGATTTGATATTCACTAGGTTGTTAATTAATATTTGAGGTTAGGTTTAGCTTTATTCGAGTCATATCGAAATCAGTGCAGTAAATATATATTTCTTGATATTCTTTATACAAATTAAAGAATTACTCTAATAGTTACTTCGACAGAAGAATATATATATATATTTTTTTTATAACGTAATATTATTAGGATGTTCACTAATTTGGTAATTGATATGTGGTTTTCACCTCCACCTAGTTGTAAAATAAAATAATAACTCCAGTGAATAATTAGTTGTGAAATTCATAATCCTGATTATAAATTTACTCTAATAGTTACCTAAAAAATTATGTTCTTTCTAACATTCTGGATTTCTATTCACTAGACTGTTAGTTGATGTTTATAGTTACTTTTTGCATCACTTGAGATGCTGCATATAAAAAAAAAAAATCAACCAATAATCATTTCATGATATTGTTTATCATTAATGGAAATTACTGTAATTGTATATTATAAAGAAAAATCATATTTTTGGCAACATAATATTATGTTAATTAGTTTTGCCTCTACTCTAGTTTTAAAAAAATCAATAAATAATAATTTCTCAAATTATTCTAACTAATTAGGTTAAAAAAGACTAATTCTTCTACATTTCTCCATCACTCAGGTCCCTTAACAAGCGTGCAAGCAGTAGAAGGAGACAAAGTCTTACTACCGTGTGACGTCAGACCTCCAGAGCCAAACGATGACACCATTCTAGTACTGTTCTACAGAGGATCGATCGGCACGCCTATATACAGGTAAGGAGATGGAATATTCAACTAATTCCCCTGTATTCATATTAGTTCCCTCACTTTCTTGGGTTAGAGTTCTGAGTTGTTTTCTCTGTTGGACCCCTTGGGCATATTACATCCTACTTTTCCAGTTAAGGATATAGCTTAGCGCACCTATATACTCTATTCTATCAGATTCATTATTTCCTTTCCTCACTGGCCTGTTTTCCCTGTTGGAGACCTTTGGCTTATAGTATCATGCTTTTCCAAATAGGGTTGTAGCTTAGTTGATAATAATAATAATAATAATATTAATATTAATAATAATAATAATAATAATAATAATAATAATAATAATAATAATAATAATAATAATAATAGTAATAATAATAATAGTAATAATAATAATAATAATAATAAAATTTTTATCTGATTCACCTGTTGTAATTTGAGGTCTTTCACTATCTTAGGTTTGAATAATCTTCCTTGAGGAGACACACAGGTATACTATTCCATCAGTTTCCTTATTTCTTTTACTCACTAGGATGTTTTCTCTGTTGGAGCCCTTGAGCTTATAGCATCCTGGTTTTCCAATAAGAGTTATAGCTTAGCATGTATTAATAATAATAATAATAATAATAATAATAATAATAATAATAATAATAATAATTACAATAATAATAATAATAATAATAATATTAATAATAATAATAATAATAATATTAATAATAACAATAATAAGCTACATTTGTATATTTAATTCCATTTGCATATGCAAAAGGTATAATACATATATATCAGACCATTATTTCTTTAGTGTCCATAAATCACAATGTTTTTTTCAGGGCTCGCTATTACCTCGTGAAGGAAAGTAAGCTTATAAATTATCAAAGAATTCATTAACAGGAACGCTTAGAATGGGCAAAGAAATTGTAGGCATTCCCTTCATTCTTCCTGTCTTACTCTGATTCCTAAAACTAGGAATGCAACTAGGAATGCTATGAAAAAAAAATATCCCATAAATTATCACAGGAATCGTAATCAGGAATTCCTAGATTGGGAAATTAAGAGGGATGTATTCCCTTTATTCTTCCTGTCCTACTCTGATTCCTAAAACTTAGAATGCAAATTGGAATACTTTCAAGAACAATTCCCATGAATTATTAAAGGATTCATAACCAGGAATTCCTAGATTGGCAAAAAAAGAGACTTGTTCTCTCGATTCAGCCAGTCTTACTCTGATTTCTAAAACTAGGAATGTAAATTGGAATCCTCTTTAAAACAATACCATGAATTATCAAAGGATCATTTAACAGGAATGTCTAGATAATCAAAGAAGAGAGAAGTATTCTCTATATTCACCCAGGCCTACTATAATTCTTAAAACTAGGAATGGAAATTAGAATAATCTGAAAAAACAATCACCATTAATTAGAAAAGGGTCCATTAAAAGGAATTCCAGATCAGCCATAAAAGAGAGAAGTATTGTCTTTCTTCCAGTCTTACTCTAATTCCTGAAACTAGGAATACAACAAGGAATAATCTGAAAAAAAAAATTCCCGATAGTAAAGCATTATGCTTTCTCAAAATGTCATATGCAAGTGCTCCTAACCCGTGATGATATATTGTGCTCATTATACTAATACGCAAATATGTAATTCAGGACGAAGTTCAAATACATAAAACATGATTGGATCGCCTGTAACTGCTAGATTTTTTTTATTTTGTAGCTCTGTAGCATGTAACACAACAGTACTATAAAAATACATTCAGGTATTCATACAAATCTAACGGTGAGCAATGCTGGTTATATATAAAATTCCTTTGAACGGCCGGGACTGAATGCCCCACTTATAGCACAGAGAGAAATAGATTTCTGTTTGAGGCTTGGGGTGAGGATGACAGGTTCATCCTTGTCAAGATTCTTGGACATAATGTGTCGTACAATACTAGCGGCATTTTTAGATTTATTTCGGAATCAGGTCTCCGGAAAGCTATTTATCTTTTATAACTACCTAATTGTTTTTTATGGTTTTAATTGAAT
>NC_090730.1:177739185-177741685 GCF_036898095.1 Palaemon carinicauda
GTGTCTGAGTGCGTGTGTGCGTATGTCCTTGTGTATGGGATGGTATGGTTGTGGATGTATGTATGTGTATCTGTATGCATGTCTGTTTGTCCGTGTGGGTTTAAGTGTTTGCAGATAATATAGGCAACCATATTTTAGCTTAATAATAATAATAATAATAATAATAATAGAATTAAATTATGTATGAAGTTAAGAAATTGTTCTATTTGGCCTTTCAGTGATATATTGTATATATTGAAGTGGTATTTTGTCGGAATCAAACGCTTTTGATATAATTTTTTCATTTTATTATGGTCGAAATTCTCTTATTTATGTGTATCAGTTTCGACTTCAATAACAATTATCTTCTCGTTGCTTCGTAAGTTCCTATCTTCATCCCTCCGATTATGAAGTCTTCAAGTCAATAGTAAAGCAATCAAAATCTGTCTAAGTTAGCTACCAACATGTGTCCAAGTTCGAGGGAAGGAGATCCAGCCAAGACGAACCGAGTTGATAAGACGTATCAATCATGCAGATCTCAAGTTGACAAGTCTCGTATTGACAGTGATCCAGATGTTATTACTGTTGTATATGACTTTCCTTGTAAGTTAGTTGGAATAGATTCGCCTAGTTTATAATCTAAAAGTGAACTGTGAAACGTGTGATTCATAGGCAGAGAGAGAGAGAGAGAGAGAGAGAGAGAGAGAGAGAGAGAGAGAGAGAGAGAGAGAGAGAGAGAGAGAGAGAAAGAGTTAAATCATCACGAATTCGTAATTTCTCATGACGAACAGAGAGAGAGAGAGAGAGAGAGAGAGAGAGAGAGAGAGAGAGAGAGAGAGAGAGAGAGAGAGAGAGAGAGAGAGAGAGATTCATTAATAAGAATATGATTTTTTTTCTGTTATTATACTGTAGCTTTAATCCTTCATTAAAAACCCCGAGAGGCCCTGGATTACTTACATGAATAACTTAAAAGCAATTTAACCAAACCAACATTACGTTGAGAGATTTTATATAGAATTACTAAAATATACAAATATCTAGGTCCGGTTTGATATGGCCATGGCACATGGCAGAATTATGTACAGTCATAAATCAAAATAGACTTGAGATGAAAAAATCTGTAAAATGAAACTATATTACAGTAGAACTTACAATTGTATACCTTTTACTGTCAAAATTATCTAAACTTCAATATTCTACATTGTTAAAAATTTGCTCTCAGAGTCGGTAAAAATCCTGGCATAAATGCTGCGAGACATTTACTTTTTTAAAAATGGATATATTGACGCAAGGGAGTGAAAATACATTAACCAACCTGTATAAGGTCGTAACAATGTAAGGTAAAAATTACGGTCGCCTGGATTCTACTAAAATACGGCAGAGAATAGTATGTTTTTACGAAGAATTCTCGAGGAAAATTAAGGGTTTTATTTTAAAGTGATAATTTTTCCATACATGTTCTACTAGAGATTATACATAGATTATCAGTACCACAGTGTGCGTTACTTGGAAACAGTCCCATGTATAGAAATGAGTTTGAAGTCTCTCCATTCATGATACTCATGTTTGAGGTGACTCATACCTCAACATAATTAAGAAATAATAAAAGATGACAAAGTGGAAAACTTTGAAACAGTTATTTATTGAAAACAATTATTAACTTCTATCCATAAATAACCCATAAATTATCCAAAATATATTGGTATAAAAGGTGAATGCAATTGAACCTTGATTGTCATTAGATATCACTACTTATCAGTTTGAAATCAGTACATTAAGCTCTGGGATATATGTGGAAGGCAATGAGAATATTATAAATATTATGAACTAATGGAATTTATTGAATAAAAAGTGTAATATATCACGATCATTAATACTTTTTACGATCAAGAAATAAATGATATACTCATGACGTGCACTGAAAGTGCTAAAAGGTTTTCAATGTGATGTGTTCTTCTCGACCTGAATATAATAACTTTTTGCATTATAAAATAAAATATATGACTATTATAATTAACCTCTGTGAAGTATAATGAATAATTTAATAGAATAGCATATATTTTCCCGGCCTTCAATTTACTAGGAATTTTTCAATTACCCCACCCTTAATTGACGGCATATACGCAAGACAGTAAGTTTGAGTTCTTTCAAAAGTTGAAATAAAGGGCTATACATATATCGCAGAATAAGCTTACTTTGTATGAACTAATAGTGGCAAAATTCAACACTTTCAGTCATTGTTGACGGGATATATTTTGTCATTTATTGACTTCAGGCAGAAGACAATAGGATTCTATAATAAAGTAGGGCCAGCCAAGGTCATCTATTATTATTATTATTATTATTATTATTATTATTATTATTATTATTATTATTATTATTATTAGCTAAGCTATAACCTTAGTTAGAACAGCATGATGCTCTAATCCCAAGATCTTCAACAGGGAAAGTAATAGCCCAGTGAGGAAACGAAATAAAGAAACATACAGAATAGTGTGTCTGGGTGTACCTCCAAGCAAAA
>NC_090730.1:177751685-177761685 GCF_036898095.1 Palaemon carinicauda
TTAAGTTCTAATTGAGTACGGAACACGTAAGAAGAGGCAAATTTCGTATTATGAAAAATGATATGTTTGCAAAAGGTGTTTTCTCAAATGATAATGGAGTACGGAACACGTAAGAAGAGGCAAATTTCGTATTATGAAAAATGATATGTTTGCAAAAGGTGTTTTCTCAAATGATAATGGAGTACGGAACACGTAAGAAGAGGCAAATTTTGTATTATGAAAAATGATATGTTTGCAAAAGGTGTTTTCTCAAATGATAATGGAGTACGGAACACGTAAGAAGAGGCAAATTTCGTATTTTGAAAAATGATATGTTTGCAAAAGGTGTTTTCTCAAATGATAATGGAGTACGGAACACGTAAGAAGAGGCAAATTTCGTATTATGAAAAATGATATATTTGCAAAAGGTGTTTTCTCAAATGATAATGGAGTACGGAACACGTAAGAAGAGGCAAATTTCGTATTATGAAAAATGATATGTTTACAAAAGGTGTTTTCTCAAATGATAATGGAGTACGGAACACGTAAGAAAAGGCAAATTTCGTATTATGAAAAATTATATGTTTGCAATAGGTGTTTTTGTAAATGATAATGGAGTACGGAACACGTAAGAAGAGGCAAATTTCGTAGTATGAAAAACGATATATTTGCAATAGGTGTGTTTATTAATTACGGAACAGGAAACAAAACTGACAGATCGCGTACACTAGTACTTAAATAATTAACCGTATGTCAATTTTTTTTGACATTATACAAGCTTTGATATTATGCCAACATATTTAGGAAAACGTGTAATAGTTTTTCTTCTGATTTCTCTAATGTTCAAGATTTACTACTATGCTACTATGCGTTGATATATGTTCCATACAAAGGATATATTAGCTTTCATTCTCATTGTTGCTGACAATACAGAATTGCTCTAATTTCCTAACAAGATACAGCGTATATTTCATACGAATTTCCTCATAATAAAAGTTGATTTATGTCTCATTGAGAAAGATATAAATTATTTGATTGCATGTTACAGATTTCTATCATACAAAAGGAATGAAATGTCGTGTGGAAATGGAATGTATTTGTAGTATATCCATAATGAAGAGTAATTACTAGGGTCTTCTAGGTGGTGAAATGTGTCCATCAATAACGTCATAGTTTATTCAAGTCTAGAGAATAATGGGAGCAGAGCTTCCGTCTACGACAAAGACAGCTAGGCCAAGTTATTTGTTTTTGTTCTGGTGTTTAGTAATCAGTTCTTAAGTATATACCAAAATTGTTTGTTAATATCAATTGTGAATCAACATTGCAAGAATATCATACAATAATGACTGATTTTTAAGTACCCGTTCAAACAAAGCACTGTATATATATATATATATATATATATATATATATATATATATATATATATATATATATATATATATATATATATATATATATATATATATATATATATATATCTATATCTATATCTATCTATCTATCTATCTATATATCTATCTATCGATTTATATATATATATATATATATATATATATATATATATATATATATATATATATATATATATATATACCACAGCGTTTTACATGTGTGGATGGAACCACTGATATTTTTCTTGCCTGATCTTATTTTATTTTACTGTGATAGGTACCTGAAAAGAGATAAAGTTATTTCCATTCATACCCTATTTTAAATTTTGATATTTACTCCATTTTAAATTGATATTCATGATTAGGTTTGCCTTTACCTGAGTTAAATACAAAGATAATTCCAGTATAAACTAATCTGTTAACTCTTGCACCCTAATTAAAAATTACTGTAATTGTAGCCTAAAAATAAAAAAAAATATGGTCACTAACTACAGTATTAAGGTTAGTTTTAGCTTTATCCCAGTTAAATAAAAAATATTGCAGTAAGTGATAATTCCTGACATTCATCTTCTTAAATAGAAAATTACTCTAATATTAACTTAGAGAGAAGTATATATTCTTGTTAACATATCATTAGGATTTGATGTTCTCTACTCGTTAATTGATTTGTGTAATTCTGCCTCTACCCTAGTTATAAAAGAAAATAATAACCTAATTGAATAATCATAGGATAGTTCATAATCCTATCATGAAAATACTCAAATAGTTATCTAAACAAAGATGCTCTTGCTAATATTATGGATTACTATTTACTAGACTCTTAATTGATATTCAAAGTTACATTTTGCTTTACCTGAGTTACTGTATGCAGAAAAGTAAGTCTAATAGATAATTATTTCTTGATATTGTTAACCCTTATTAGAAAATTCATCAAATAGCTACGTAAAAAGAAAAATCATATCATTGTTAAAATAATATCAATGATAATTGATAAGGTTAGTTTTACCTCTGCATCAACTATAAAAGAAAATAACTTTATCAAATCATTATTTGTCAACTTATTCACCCTAATTAAGCTAATAGCACTAATTCTTTTACATTTTTTTCCATCACTCAGGTCCCTTAACAAGCGTGCAAGCAGTAGAGGGAGACAAAGTCTTACTACCGTGTGACGTCAGACCTCCAGAGCCAAACGATGACACCATTCTAGTATTGTTCTACAGAGGATCAATCGGCACACCTATATACAGGTAAGGAGACGGAATATTCAACTAATTCACCTGTATTCATTTTAGTTCCCTCACTTTCTTGGGTTAGATTCTCTTGATTGAGGCTATATACAGGTACACTATTCTCTCAGTTTCTTATTTCTTTTCCTCACTGGGTTGTTTTCTCTGTTGGACCCCTTGGGCATATAGAATACTACTTTTCCAGTTAACGATATAGCTTAGTGCACCTATACACTCTATTCTATCAGATTCATCATTTCCTTTCCTCACTGGGCAGTTTTCCCTTTTGGAGACCTTTGGCTTATGGTATCATGCTTTTCCAACTAGGGTTGTAGCTTAGTTGATAATAATAATAATAATAATAATAATAATAATAATAATAATAATAATAATAAAATATTTATCTGATTCACCTGTTGTCATTTTAGGACTCTCACTGTCTTGTGTTAGAATAATCTTGCTTGTGGAGACACTCAGGTATACTATTCTAACAGTTTCCTTATTTCTTTTCCTCACTAGAATGTTTGCACTGTTGAAGCCCTTGAGCTTATAGAATCTTGCTTTTCCAAGGAGGGTTGTAGCTTAGCAAGTATTATTATTATTATTATTAATAATAATAATAATAATAATAATAATAATAATAATAATAATAATAATAATAATAATAATAATAATAATAATAATAATAATAATAATATCATGCTACACATATATGTGTAATTCCAAATTCATATCCTAAAGTAATAATACATATATATTAGACCATTATTTTTTTAGTGTCCATAAATCATAATGTTTTATTCAGGGCTTGTTATTACCTCGTGAAGGGAAGGAAGCTAATAAATTATCAAAGAATACATTAACAAGAACGCCTCGAATGGGCAAAGAAAGGATAGGTATTCAATTTACCCTTACTGTCTTACTCTGATTTCTAAAACTAAGAGTGCAACCAGGAATACTCTTTAAAATAATTCCCATAAATTATCAAAAGATATATTAATTGGAAACTTCGAAATAGGCAAATAAAAGAGAAGTATTCTCATTATTCACCCAGGCTTTCTCTGATTCCTAAAACTTGGAATGCAACCAGGAATACTCTTAAAAACAATTTCCATAGATTACCAAAGGATATTTTAATAGGAAAGCTTGGAATAGGCAAAGAAGAGAAAAGGATTCCCTTAATTTTTCCTGTGCTACTCTGATTCATAAAACTAGGAAATCAAATTGGAATACAATTAAAAAAAAATCCCTTAAATTATCAAAGAATTCATTAAGAGGAAAGCTTGGAACAGGCAAAGAAGAGAAAAGTATGCTCTGTATTCACCCAGTCTTGCTCTGATTCCTAAAACTGGGAATGCAATGGAACAAAGATCTCATAAATTATGAAAGAATTCATAATCAGGAAAGCTTGGAATAGGCAAAGAAGAGAGAAGTATTCTCTCTATTCACCCAGTCTTACTCTGAATCCTAAAACTAGGAATGTAAATTAGAATAATCTGGGAATCAATTCCCATTAATTAGAAAAGGGTCCATTAAAAGGAATTCCAGATTGGCAAAAAAAAGAGAGTATTGTCTTTTCTTCCAGTCTCACTTTAATTCCTAAAACTAGGAATACAACAAGGAATAATCTGAGAAAAAAAAATCCTGGCAGTAAAGCATTATGCTTTCACAACGTGTCATATGTAAGTGCTCCTAACCTGTGATGATATATTTTGCTCATTATATTAATACGCAAATATGCAATTAAGGACGAAGTTCAAATACACAAAACATGATTGGATCGCCTGTAACTGCTAGACTTTTTTTTTTTTCAATTTTTTTGTATCTCTGTAGCTGGCAACACAGCATTACTATAAAAATACATGGAGGTATTCATACAAATCTGACGGTGAACAATGCTAGTTATATATATCATTCCGTTGAACGGCCTTGACTGAATACCCCACTTATAGTACAGAGAGAAATAGATATCTGTTTGAGGCTCGAGGTCAGGATGGCAGGTTCATCCTTGCCAAGATTCTTGGACATGATGTGTCGTACAATTCCAGCGTCATTTTTAGATGCATTTCATAAGCAGGTCTTCTGAAAGCTATTCAACTTTTATAACTACCTAATTGCTTTTATGGTCTCAATTGAATTTTTTTTTCTATTCTTTATTTATAATAAACGATATCAGCGTCAGTGACCTGCGATGTCAGGATGCCAGAAAACCTCATATAAATCAATCATTCCAAGAATGGTGTTTTCGATAATATCTGGAAAGGAGAAATAGACGTGAGTGAATAATTTTGCAGAATAATTGACAAATAACAATTTAAGTTGATGAGAAACTTACTTCTTTTATATAAGGCATCGTTAATTATAAATTATGCCACATCAACACTAATTTCAAAATAGGTTTAATGTTGATTTTTTGCTAATGATAAAAAATATAATAGAAATTGTAACTACAATAATAATAACAACAACAACAACAATAATAATAATAATAATAATAATAATAATAATAATAGTAAGAAGAAGAAGAAGAAGAAGAAGAAGAAGAAGAAGAAGAAGAAGAAGAAGAAGTAGAAGGACAGAAACAAAAACCAGAAAAAAACAAATCATTGTCCAAATTGGTGCTATATGTTGATAGACACCCAGACCTAAAAAAAAAAAAAAAAAAAAAAAAGACCACTGCATTAATTTATTCTCTGACTCTGACACGTGCTAAAGTATCAATATCATTACTGTATTTATTTTTTAAAGAAATCTATACGTTGACGACGTAATGAAAACGTATTATAAACGATTTATTACATATGTAATGATTCCTTGTTTATTATTTCTCATCTTCTATTATTGCAATAGGAATTTGCACGATTGACTGAATAAATCTAATTATATATGATTTAAGGATTTCGCTGAAAAGTTTAGTATCATACCTCTGAAACTGAAAGACATTCTTAGATTAAAATATAAGGAGCTTGTGTAGTTGGCTGGGACAGACCTGATGTAAAATTTCAGAGGTTATGACAGAATCACAACATTTTAAAAGGGAAACAAACAAGAGCACCACATAACTTAAGGTTCCCAACCTAACCTAACCTACTTAAATACCCGGTAGCCCTCTGTGACCACCCGTAGGCTGCCACATTCAACCCTTTTGATCGTTTCCAAACTGACTTCACTCCTGAAAAGGTAATGCTAGATCATAATGTTTCATAGATTGGTAACGTCTCTGCCTGGTGTTTCCCAGTCGGGGGTTCGAGTCCCGCTCAGACTCGTTAGTGCCATTAGTGTCTGCAACCTTACCATTCTTTTGAGCTAAGGTTGGGGAGTTTGGGGGAGCCTATAGGTCTATATGCTGAGTCATCAGCAGCCACTGCCTGGCCCTCCCTGGTCCTAGCTTGGGTGGAGAGGAGGCTTGGGTGCTGATCATATAATATATGGTCAGTCTCTAGGGCATTGTCCTGATTGCTAGGGCAATGTCACTGTTCCTTGCCTCTGCCATTCATGACCGACCTTTAAAACCTTTAAAACTCGCTTCATATCACCGTAATTCAGACTAAAATAAACAACAATCACCTCCTTAAAAAAATTTGATTTGACAATTAATAATTACACCTATCAAAACAAACTATATTAAAATTGCACGATTGTGAGGATATATGTAATTACATACAATTCAAGTATTTAGCTTAAAACTCCAAAATTTGACCCATGAAAAGGGAACAAAAACTTAGTGTCAAATGCTGCTTTATGGACTAAGTTCTTTGATAAGATCCTAGGTCACGTGTGTGAGATATATGGCTAACTTTCTCCTCGGGAGAACGTGTGTCCTTTTGATGATGCTAAATGTATTTAGAATTTCATGAAAACATGTTTGAGGTAGCGTATTTCTCCTCGAGTCACGATCCAATTATAAAAAAAGCTACTCCCAGAGGCAATGTAAGATGTTGAATTGTCTTATTTTACAAAGTTAGCGATGTACTCTCCTGATTTATTCAAGGGCATTGAATATGAACCTGAAGAGAAAAATATCCAGTTTTCTAATTCTCATAAACTGTTAATCACACATTCTCTTTCTTTATCGGTGTTGGTATTCTGTTTTTTCCCAGTTTTGTATCTTTAAAAATTACAGTATATCTTTTTTGCACAAAAATCATTAGTGTTTTGATGTCAGGTTTTTTTTTTTCATTATTCAGGTCTTTAACACATTTATCTGCCACTAACATAAGAAATGTATATATATATATATATATATATATATATATATATATATATATATATATATATATATATATATATATATATATATATATATATATACAGTGATACCTCGGTACTCGACCATAATCCGTTCCGGATCAGTGTTCGACCACCGATTTGTTCGAGTACCGAAACCTTTTTACCCTTAAGAAACAAGGGTATTTATTTTTATACGTTCCTACGTATTCCAAATTGCCAAAAATATTAATAAAATGTGTACCTAAACAACAATAATTACTTAAATGTGTACGAAATTGGTCGGAAAACTTTATAAAACAATTTTAAACCGTACCTTTGAGCAGCGGTTCGATGGCATACAGGAATGGCTGTAGAGAGGATGGAAGGGGGAGGTTACTGCTTGGAAGAAGAGTCACCTGCAATGAAGTGGCTTGGTAGTTCTCCTTCAGGGGTTTTTTCTCTCTCCTGTAGAAGGTTGGGCAAATCTCCTTCAGGGGTTCTTTCTCTTCTGTCTCCCTTCTTTGGAGGGGATTCAGGCTGGGATGTAGCAGCTCTCTTTTCTTTTATGAAAAACATGTCAATTGTCAGCTGCTTCTTTGTCCTCAGCACTATTCTTCTAAAGTGAGACATAACATTATCATTAAAGATGTTCACTGCCCGGTCCGAACTGACTGCCTCCCCATGCCTAGTCACGCGGTGAATACCAGTTCTCTTCTGGAATTTCTCGAACCAGACCCAGCTTGCTTTAAAAGTAAACGACGAATCATTTTCACTTCTAATGGCACTTTTCTTCACCAATTCTTCATAAATATGAAGAGCTTTCTCGCAAATGAAAGCTTCACTTATACTCTCCCCGGCCAGCTGCTTTTCTTTGATATATATAAAGAACAATTTTTCCAATTCCTAAATTACTTGTGGCATTTGCTTACTAATTGCTGTCACTCCCTGTGCAACATTAGCTTTCTTTATCACTTCCTTATTTTTCAAAAAGGTCGAAATGGTCGACTTCGCCATGCCATACTGTAAGGCTAGATCAGACACTCGTACACCATTCTCGTATTTCGCAATAATTTCCGTCTTCAACTCGATCGTTGTTCTCACTGTTTTCCTCTTATCCTTCCCCTTATCACTAACTTTCTTGGGCCCCATTATTATCGGCAAAAAAAGGCAATAAAACGCACTGAATCACAATAAATTCACGTGTTGTCAGACTGACGATCTCTTTTCAAATGATGCTACCCAACCAGGCGAGAGTAGCCAAGATGGCCGCTCATCTCACTCGGCCACGCATTCGGCTGTGTTCGAATTCCGATTTTTTGTTCGAACACCGCAGCAAAAATTACTCAAATTTTTTGGTCGAACACCGATTTATTCGAATTTAGAGTCGTTCGACTACCGAGGTATCACTATATATATATATATATATATATATATATATATATATATATATATATATATATATATATATATATATATATATATATATATACGTGTGTATATGTGTATGCATCTACGTGTATTTTATCTGTATATCTGTGTGAATGATACATAATCTATATCTCAGTATTATGAAAAAGAGAGAGAGAGAGAGAGAGAGAGAGAGAGAGAGAGAGAGAGAGAGAGAGAGAGAGAGAGATCAATATAAATCATACATCTGACATTTCTCTATTCATATTCCTCACATATAATCAACATTATATAATATAATTAATAACTTTCATACTTTTTCCTTCCAGCATTGATGGGCGAAATGGTCCCGTCCGCCAGGCTCATCACTGGTCGGACGAGAACACCCTGGGTAAAAGAGCCTATTTCGACCTCTCTGCCAACCCTTCCGGTCTGGTGATCAACCCGGTGAAGTCTTCAGACCACGACATGTACCGATGTCGGACCGACTTTCGGTCGTCTCCCACCAAAAACATTAGAGTCCAACTTCAAATAATTGGTGAGTTGAGTATGCGTTATTTTATTTGTTTTAATTATATCTTTCCTTCACTGGGCTATTTTCCGTGTCGGAGCCCTTTGGTTTATAGCTTCCTGGTTTTGCAACTAAGTCGTAGTTTAATATATATATATATATATATATATATATATATATATATATATATATATATATATATATATATATATATATATATAAATATATATATATATATATATATATATATATATATATATATATATATATATATATATATATATATATATATATATATATATATATATATATATATATATATATGTATGTATGTATGCACACACAAGAATTGAATGAAAATCAGTGAGGCTTTTCACACGTAGTAATTTACTAGTCGCGTGCACTGCTAACCCAAGCGGTTCCAGTACAGTAGCTTATAGAAACTACAAGGCCGCTCGGGAAAAATTTACCCGTGTGAAGACCTGCCTCCTAACGAGCGGATCTATTTCCATACGGGAAAAATCCGTTCGTGTGAAGCAAGACTTAGGCTCTGGGCGGTACGTTGTAATTCTAGCATCAGAAATATGATTAGAGTTAATAAGTAATTATAAAGTTATAATTATTCTAGGGAGAAAATATCCTCTAAGTTTTTCTATTGCTTATTTCGACGACTTATTAACGTTGTTAAATAAGCAAGCTGATTCACAAAATACCTAAAAATACGGTTTTCATCTATGACAAAGAAATATTTATTAAGATATATTACATCGCGCTGTTCCAAATATGGATATAGCTCAGCTAGTAATAATAATAATAATAATAATAATAATAATAATAATAATAATAATAATAATAATAATAATAATAATAATAATAATAATAATAATGAATAAAATTCCCAAATATATGGTATTAGTATTCATCAATTACAGATCCTTTTATATGGAAAAACTGAAAATACCTGGAAACATATATTCAATTAATGCTTGACATAATTTATAAGGTTTCATTGCATACGTCCGAAGGATGAAGACTACTTAAAGCACTTTTTCCTCTTGGAGGCAAATGTCGATTAAGAAAGTCATGAATAAAGATCTTTCACAATTGGAACAAAGACCAAGAATTAATGAGGTTAGTGAAATTGTAGACAAGGATGATGAGGTCGTCTATTGTGATGGAACAAAAACGAAAAATTGTCAAAGGAGCAGACGAGGTTGAGATAGAAAAAATGAATGTTAATTAGTAAAGAGAAATACATAATGATAGGGACA
>NC_090730.1:177776685-177784185 GCF_036898095.1 Palaemon carinicauda
TACTTCCAGTTGTAGGTATGGTCAGGATTATGATCAGATGTAGATGGATCGAGAGAACCCTAGAAATCTATTCCTAAATATATAGAATATTGAAAGGAAAAATATACTAGAAATAAAACGATTACTTATTTTTGTGGTTGATTATGTTTACCAGAATTTATCAAGAGGTATTATCTATATCGAAGTAAATCATAAAAATAACCTGAGAGATTTACCACATACTTTTCTAGATATAGTCAAGATTATGATCAGAGATGTATGGCTCGAGAAAAACCTACATAGTTACTGTATTCTTAAATATCTAGAATTTATTCCTATAATCGGAAAATTGAAAGGAAAAATTGACTAGAATTAGAAAGCTAATTAATTTTTCTGTTGAGTATGCTTTCTAGAATTTATAAAGATATACTATTTATGTCTAAATAAACCATCCAATTATGTATGCAATTACTTCCGACGAGATAAACTAAGGGATTTCTTATTCCTTCCTAGATGGGACATCAATATCTCTTTAAAGTAAAATTTTTTTCCTTATAAACCATGCAATTATGTATGGAATTATTTCAGTCAAGAAAAACGTCTCAAATTTACCTCTTCCATTCAATACCTATTAAGAAATATAAATTTTGTCCGTATAAACCATTCATTTATGTATGAAATCAATTACGACAAGAAAACCTCACAGATTTACCTCTTCAATTCAATACCTCTTAAGAAATATAATTTTTTTCCCATATAAAGCATACATTTATGTATGGAATTACTTCAGACAGTAAAACTCATAGGGTTACCTCTTCCATTTCCAGATGGGCCTTCAATACCTCCTCTGAGGTCAACGACCTTCCCTCAAATCGTATCTGGGTGGTTGGAAAGGGCCGAAGCCAGGCTTCATATACTCCACATTCCCATCAGGACTACGGTTCTCTCTTATGCTGGGCAGAAAACGACGTTGGAATGCAAGTCAAGCCTTGCATATACCATATCATACATGCAGGTATTTGCTTTTTATATAGTCTATATTCATATGTAAACTGGTAAGGAGAGAATTATCAGTGATTTGAGCTATTTGGAGTTGTTTTTAATGTTTTAGAGGTTGTGCAGTGAGTGCATGTAATGTTGTTGCCAGTGATTTGAACCTCTCTGAAATGTAAACATCCTATATTAAGCATTAACGCATTCCAAGACTATTTTTTTTTTATACAAATTGCATATCATACATGCAGGCAATTACTCTAGAAGAAATTATATCCAAATATGAACTGATAATATTTTCATACAAATCATGCACACATTTCAAACATTTTTTTTTTTTCATTTTTTAATTTATTTTTTATTTTATTTTTTATTATTTTACACCCAAATATAAACTTTTTATTTTCTTCAACACCGGACAAAAAAAAATTCCAGTCGGTAATTTCTTTATATATAAAATAGAAAACAATTTAGGAGATCGTCATTGATATAATAGACATATTTTTTATGTAACCAAGTTAAATTAACTCGCATGGTATTTGCTTGTATTGCTGCTCTTACTTCCATTGATGATTATGAGTCTCTTACTACTACTACTACTACTACTACTACTACTACTACTACTACTACTACTACTACTACTACTACAAATAATAATAATAATAATAATAATAATAATAATAATAATGGAGAAAATATGAATAATCGCGTCATTAGTAAGAGATAATTCTGAATAAAATTACTGCGAAATAACATCTTTTGACCTCTGCTTAACAACAAATTTTTCCTCTTTTTTTTTATTATTTTTACGTAACCATTGATCATAATTAGCATAAAGACCTCGTAATTATTTGTCCACTATCTACACAAGGCTTAATACTTATGCACATACTCAATTTGTTAATTTAATTTTGATCTCTCTATTCAATGATTGGTAGTTTTTTTTATTAAATCTATTAGTCTATGGCTCTGCTGTATTTCCTGATAGAAAAATAGCTAATTAAGTATGAAAATATTCCTACATAGGTTACTGTTGCATAAGAGGCCACTGATCATTATTAGTAGTTCCTTAATCCAAATGAATAGAAGGAAGAATTCATTTGACTCTTCACGGAACTTCACAGTAAAATAACTAGATAAAATCAATACACTTCAAGTTGGTGTTGCATAAGAGGCTATTGATTATGAAATTTAATTCCTTATTCTAGATGACTTGAAGGAAGAATTAATTTTACTCTTCAAAGAGCCAGATAGTAAAATGCATAACCTAAAAAAGAAAATTAAAACACATCGGGTCGGTGTTGCATAAGTCCATTGATTACAAGAATTAGTCCCTTAACCCACATGATTAAAAAGACGAATTAATTTTTAATTCAAAGAACTGAATAGTAAAAAAAAAAAAAAAAAAAAAAAAAAAAAACACGATACGTTAACCATAACTTGTGTCACACCCTTTGAAGAAATCTATCATAATCACAATCTAAAACTTTACCACTATAAAAATCTGCTGAGAGAAACATGTAAGTCATGACAGCAAACTCGAGATCAGATCCTGGCATTTGTAACTTATTTATAACCAAAGTCCCAGTACAGTTTTCGCTATGTATTCATGCTGCCCTTTTCATGTTTGGTAGCTGAATTCTCCGCCAAGGGTGACGGGTAGAAAAACTGCTGATATATGAATTTGTTTGGAATAGGTCTGATAGTTAAGAATAAACCTCCCTTACGCATATCTCTCTCTCTCTCTCTCTCTCTCTCTCTCTCTCTCTCTCTCTCTCTCTCTCTCTCTCTCTCTCTCGAATATATATCTTCCCGGGAATGTTCTTATATAATTGAGCTATGTTCACGTTACTGGAACCTATGTTGTCTCCATGTAGTAAGGATATATATATATATATATATATATATATATATATATATATATATATATATATATATATATATATATATATATATATATGTATGTATATATATAAATATATATATATATATATATATATATATATATATATATAATATATATATATATATATATATATAATCTTCCCACAAATGTATTTATATAATTAAGCTAAGTTCACGTTAATTGAGCTTTATAATAACATATTTATCAGATCAACGCATAAGCCAGGACCTATTCCTTAGATAAAGCATCTTCAAAACAATACAAATATCATCTGCAGCGCCACCTGACCCCGTGAATAACTGCACCGTGGAAAATGTCAGCTCAACCAGCGTCGATGTCCAGTGCCAAGCCGGCTGGGATGGAGGCCTGTCGCAAACGTTCACGCTCTCTGTCAGTCACGCCAACGGGCAAACCCGAGGGCAGGACAAGAAGGAGGAGGCCCCTCGGGTCCTGGCTAACACCTCCACGTCCCCAAGGCCGCAGTTCACTCTGACGGGATTGCAGCCCGGGACTGAGTACGTCCTAACCATAATGGGGGTTAATAAGAAAGGGCAAAGCGAGTCTGTTCGATTGGCAATCTTCACCTTGCAGGATAAAGCTGAGAAACGAACTAGTCCAGGTAAGATGTTTGTAAGAGTCTCTCTCTCTCTCTCTCTCTCTCTCTCTCTCTCTCTCTCTCTCTCTCTCTCCTCTCTCTCTCTCTCTCTCTCTCTCTCTCTCTCTCTCTCTCTCTCTGAGGTAGATATAACTCAATTCAATAAAAACTAGCGTGCTTTGTAAATTCCCACTATAATTTTACATAGGAAGGAAGTTAATTGGTAGCTTGATAAATTTCCTTCCCTCCCCAAGAAAAAAATAAACAAATAAAAAACAACCTTCATTTTCCTTGAAGATCAATTAGGAATATCCTTAGTACATCTCTCTGAGGAAGAGATAAATCCCTTTTATATAATTCTATCAAGCTTTGTTTAATTCTTATGATAATTTTTAATATAAACGAAGTCAGTTGGTAACTTCATAATTTTCCAATAAAAAATATTTAGCAATAAGGTATAAATTATGATTCAAAGATCTATTATGAATATCATCAAAATAGAATGATTGGGTATTTCGCGTTTATTCATATGAATTTTTTAAATTAATTACGTCTGTAACACATATGGAAAACTAATGATTAACTAATTGTAAGGTGCTAACAATTAATAATAGATTTCTTAGTGAATGAGTCTATTATTGCTCTTATGAATGTCATTAACTATTTTTCGAATGTACCAATTTTCCTGGTCCCGCTAATATGCTCTCACAAAATAATAAATTAATCTCTCCCTTATGGAGAAACATTCGGTTATTTCAGTGTCTAATCCATACACCTTTATTGTAATTCATCTTAATCATAATGACATATACATATTTTTCATGTTAGGAAGAGCTCACCCGTTATTAAGTTTGGAATTACATGTGATAGATATCTGGCGTCAAGTAGACTATTTCTAGAATAAATCACCATATTCTTTGAAAAAAAAAATGTTTTCCTCCGACGATTTCTGAATTTGAAAATAAAAGACATCTGAATAAGTTCGAGGAGCAAGAAATAATTAAAAAAAAATGGCTAAAATTCCGAGAAAAATAGTCACGAATATTACCCTGGAATCAATTGCTAATAATTTGAACATTTTTTTTTTTTGTTATCTAAGTTTTGAGAATTAATCATAATATATTAGTAGGGTCAGTATTTTTTTTTTCTTTTTCAAAATCTGTGTACTTTTTTAAATTTATTTCTAGCATACTTATGTATAAAAATTTATGTAATGAATACTATTTACTCAATCTATTAGTCAAAGGCAGCGGACTGGCCATGACGTCCCTCGTTGGAGTCGTAGTAGGTGTTTTGACCTCACTCCTGGTGATGAGCCTCGTCATATTAGCTGTAGTGAGGTCAAAGCGAGGTCACCCCCGTAAGCCAGAGGTCAAGATGGTTTACCATAAAGGCCCGGGCTGCTCATCGAGAGGGAATGAAGAAGATGGAGGGGCCGATGACCCAAACCCGGATGTCATACCAGTTAATGATGGTAAGTGTAAGGCTTATATGATGGTGATCAGTTGTGTTTTGCATCTTTTTTTTTAAGTATTTCTTATAATTCAGTTGAGATTTTAAGAATACGGTAAAGCTAATTAAGGATTTTTTATTTTGTCAACTCTTAAGTTTGACCTTTTACTCATTTATGATATAGGAAAGTTTGAATAAGAGTTAAACTGTATGGTGAAGCTAAATCAGGACCTTTATTCTCTCAATATTCAAGCTTGACTCGACACTCAAGCTTGACCTTTTCCACCTGTATATGATGGAAAAGTTTTAATAACGTAAAATTTTTATGGTGAAGCTAAAATATGGATCTTTACTCTATCAACAATTAATCTTGGCCCCTTACACTTGCATGTGATGTGAAAGTTTGAATAAGATATTAAGCTGAGAGTTAAGTGTATGTTGAAGCTGGATAAAGTTTTTTACTCTTTCATCATCAAAACTTAAACTCTTACACCTACATGCGATTTGGCTATAACATTTCGCATCATTATTTTGTCTTAAATAGCTTAAATTTTTTGAAAATGTAGGGCTACTATTTTCTCACGGAGTAGTATACTCCCATTCAAATATAACCTGATAATCATCTTAGCTTTATTGATGAGAATTGCTTTGAGCGTCACCACCCAATTTGTCTATACCATTGCGACATTATTTTGTTTTGATTAGTTTTATTTTTTGGAAAAGCTAAGGTTACTGTGTTCTAACAAAGTGGTATACTCCCATAGAAATCATGATATCATCTTAGTTCTATTAATGTAAACCTGCTTTAAACGTCACTACTACATTTGGCTATACCATGAGAAAACTATTTTGTTTTCAATAGTTCTATTTTTAGAGAATCCAGTGTTACTGTTTTCTTATAGAGTAGCCTACTCTCATTAAAAGATATCTTGATATCATATTACCTCTATTAATGAAATTTCTTATATATAATATTATTTACCATTATTTAATATTGTTTTTTTTTTATTTCTATAATTAGATCACCAAGTTTCAACGCCCGAAACCTCCCAGCAGCCTCAACAGCAACAGGTAAACATCGTTAAAGGAATGGGAATGGATCAACAACAGGCTCCCCGCAGTATGGACATGTACAGTGATCCAAAGCAACAGGTGATGACTGACTACCTTCAAGGCCACGACGGATCTTTTTATATCAATCCAGGAACACTCATGAAACAGGTAATTACCACTTTTAGACGTTACACTGTGTAAAAAAAAACAAATAATAATCAGAAACATCTATTCCAGGATTTTTACGTTTTTTTTTTTTTTGGAAGGGGGGGATTTTTTTTAACAGTGTACCTATAGAATCCTATATTCTCGTTTTTTAAAACACATTCACTCTCCTTTCCTTTGGTATACGTTTATGATATTACTTTATGTCCAAAACTATTCTTCTCGTCCAAGAAACTATATTATTCTTAAGTGGAATTTTATTAATTTTGACTATTTTTTTCCTGGTTACCTTGTCTTTTTAATGAACGATTAGCCACGATAAAAAAAAAAAATGATGTGCTGGATATTATAATAGAGAGACATTCCGCTATCTTAAGTATAGTGCAATATTTAACCATTTTATAAAACACAAACGTTTTGGAAATGTATTCCTAAGGCTTAACAGATGTGGGCTACTGTATATTGATTTTTATTTCGTAATGAAGATTCACTTAATGAAAGGAAGTTTTGTTTTGATATGGCTGAGGGCCTTTAATTTTCATTGCTTGTGCAATGAAGAGAGAGAGAGAGAGAGAGAGAGAGAGAGAGAGAGAGAGAGAGAGAGAGAGAGAGAGAGAGAGAGAGAGAGAGAGGTGGTTTGGGGTGGAGAGGGAGAAGAGGCAGCTGGAGTGTAGTCCTTATAGATGTTTTTAATTATTGACATCTAATTAACAGATTTTAAGTACACTTGGCTTCTTAAGTTTACAAACAATAATGTTTGTTAGTGTGTGTGTCTGTCATATCTTACAGTGAAGTGAATGTCTTGTTTAATATCGATAGCAGACCTGTCTCTTAATAATAGAACCCAATGTATTTTCCTATTAAAATTGTCTGCATAATATTTCTCCTTCATTTTCAGAAAACCGGAGGCTTACCTCTGGACCCAGATCCGATGTCTCTAATGGGGTGTCCTTTAGCTGCCTCGACACCTACGGTGATCAGCACAAATCCGGCTGTGTACGGCCCTCATGAAGGAGCATTGCCTACCCTAACAAGGCAACCACCCCCTTACGCTGCCAATGTCTCCAGCCCAGTAATCTCCCCATATTCCCACCCTACTGGTCCGCACTCGTATGTTCCCCAGTACGAGCATACCCCAGCAGCCACTTCCACTTATAACCCTGAATTAGGTTTCATGCCAATACCCACCTCGTATACCCAAGATTTCCCACCGGATCCGTTGTCGAAGTCTTACGGCTCTGAAATCGAGACCCTCCCGCCTTGTTATGCTGAATATAACCTCACCCTAGGTAGGAAAAAGAGGCAAGCGATGGGGAGTGGTAGCGGGCCATTAGGTAGTAAGACTGGCATTTCTCAC
>NC_090730.1:177789185-177816102 GCF_036898095.1 Palaemon carinicauda
ATCAAACCAGATAGTTAAAGTGCTCAAAGGTTAACATGACGAAACTCTTATGACTAAAAAAGATTGAAGAATAATTAAACTACTTACCTAACATTACCTTCTGGGCGATGGAAGTATCGTCTGGGACTGATTGAATGAAAACTTTCCCTTTTTTAAGAGAGTTATGTTTGAGGTAAAAGTCATCGACTATGAAGAAAAAAAAAGACGACTGTCACAGTCATAAATCATTGTATTGTTGTGTAATGTCTTCTTATGTATTATTTGTCATCTGGTTGTAATAAAAAGGAAATCTTTGTAATCAACGTATTTTCTTTGGTTTCATTAACCTTCGATTAAGATTTTTTGTATATTCATATTAAAAACATATATTCTAATGGTTAATGACCTCTCTTGTAGTTTACTTCCTTGTTTTCTTTCATAACTGGGGTATTTTCCCTGTTGGTGCCATTTGGCATAATAGAATCCTGCTTTTCCAACTAGGGCTGTAGCTTAGCGTATACTACTACTACTACTACAAATACTAATACTTCTACTACTACTACTACTACTAATACTACTACTACTACTACTACTACTACTACTACTACTAATAATAATAATAATAATAATAATAATAATAATAATAATAATGATAATAATAACACAACAACCCTATCATGGTCCTAGAAAAGATAGTATACGATCGTCTGAATTTATTTTATTAAAAATACATTGAAATATAATATTCTGAGAAACAATGTACTGAAAAGTTTCACTTGATTCTAAGATAAAAACTGAATACAATAACTAATGGAAAAAAATCTTTAGAACAAAACTTAGACTATTAAGTCATAAAGATAAACAGACAATTATGAAATGAAACATGAAAGTCATTAAACATACTTCTGGCAATCATGTTTAGGTTTTGATTAGTGACAAAGTAATGTTCTAATTATTGATATATACTGGTATACTTCAATACCCACAATAGAAATTGCAAACATTTAAAGTTCATTGCAAGATAAAGACATCAGACATGTCATTTCATATGTAGGGTTTGGTCAGTTTGCATCATCACGCTGGCCAGTGTAGATTGGTGAAGGTGAGAGCTTTTGCTCTGATTACTCACAACAAACAAACCTAGTATGGGTGGCGTTGACTAGGACAGCATTGCTTATCTTGGCGATACGTAAACCGTTTCCCTACTTAGACACTCTGTATTCAATATTATAACTGGTTTGACTCCTAAATGAACCATATTGGATATGTCATACCCTTATTCATAGGAAGGGTTTAGTAATACTTTGATACCGTATGTGGTATACCTTTGTGGATATACCACAGTAATTAAAACTCATGTATTCGGAAGAATTTATTATTCATCTCACTCTGGTTTAATTATGTGATGCTGGAAACTTGACATGAAAATAAATCTCTCAAACACCACCATCTCTCTCTCTCTCTCTCTCTCTCTCTCTCTCTCTCTCTCTCTCTCTTACTTTGCCTTATTCAAAGGCTCTCAACATTAACTTCTTGAAATGGCTCGTATAATATCTAATGTCGTAAGAAGATTCAGTGCTAACCAAGGCTTAATAGTGCTCTCTCTCTCTCTCTCTCTCTTCTCTCTCTCTCTCTCTCTCTCTCTCTCTCTCTCTCTCTCTCTCTCTCTCTCGATGTACTCTGAATTCTGATTGACATAAATGTGAAGTTATCTATCCAGTTTAAAAATAGGCTCAAATATGATATGGATAATTTTTACGAAATTTTACTCTCAAGACAGGACGGGCTTTTAAACAAACAATCAAATATAATAAAAAAATCAAGTTTTATATGAAGTTCCTGTTATTTACTTGAAATAGCAAAACAGTAGTACATTAGGTAGGTTTAAAATGTTAAGAGGATTCACACCTATATTGCTATTAGCAATAAAAAAAAATCCTGATAATGAAGTTAATTACCATTGTTCAACAACAGAGAACAAGCGATGATCATATTATATCTCATTTGTCATTTAGTAATATATTTCCAGGCTAAAGACACAGATTAAAATCATAGCACCTAAATATGAATTGAATAAGTTCTTTTACGTAAATGTATTACTGATATTCTCCTTTGTTATTAGATAACGAAATATATTGAAGAGACAACGGGGCCGCTTCTTGGTTCTTGACCTGAAAAAAACCTCAGATATTTTCAAGTGTAAACAAAGCACCAGCCCCATCTGTTGGATTTTTTCTAAACCTTTTTTACGAGGGGGAGAAAGGGTGGTAGACAATTGTAATATTCGTCTTTATCACGCCACCATTATAGCGAGTAAATTATAAAAACTGGAACAATATTTTATTTGTTAAATTGTTTTGCTATATGAATATTCTATTCATATCCCAATGAAAGTAAATAATCTATTAGTGACGTGGACTTTTATTTTCCCCTACACCGATAATGGACTCGACAATCATAGACGAAATGAACGCCCAAACTACCGACAAAATACGAGGAGATACACTTAAAGTAATATGCAAGCGGGCATTTCAGTCATACATCCCACAATATAAACATTACTTATATTATATTTCCCAATGATTGAGGTTAATAAAGGTTCTTATTCATTATACTTAAAGCGATTAATCGACTTGTGCGTTTCATAAAATAGTAGCCTTGAGAGTTTGATATCCGCTCTGTGAGAACGCTGTTATTGTTTCACGCTTTATTCATACCAAAGGATTAAATAAAACTTATACTTCAACAAAACACTAGGCTGAAATTGATATATATGAATCTAAAAGCTAATTAGAATGCTTCAGGTAACAGTAGCCATAGCATATACGTGGAAGTAATTTTTTTCTTTAAATTTGTCGTTATTTCTTTTTATGTTTCAGTGTATTCAAATGAAACGAAGACGATATCAAATATTTTTTCTATAATTATTGGAAGATTTTTTTTTTTTTTTGACAATATACACACCGACAACCATATATTCAGGAAGTTAGTCATGCTACATTTTTAATGATCAACAGGGAGTGTTTGATGATATCCAATTGGAGGATGTTTTTGTATTCCTAATATTTATTTTTTCTATACTACCAACTATATAAATGTGAAAATTTATCATCCCTATAAGTAATGTTATAAAAAGGAAAGTAAGAATCTTGTTTTATAGATGACTTATGTTTACTTGAAACTCATTCCATTTTTTTCCTGGCTAAGCTTAGCCTCGTCTGACACCTAAACAACTTATAAGCAGAAGATTTTTTTTTTCAAAATTGTCATAGGGCAAGCTATTATCATCTCTAACACAATCGAGTGACATGTAAGAATAGTTGCAAAATTCCTTTTAAAAATGGGAATATGAAAATGGCATAGATGCATGACTCATAGATGTGGTAGTACCGTTGGATTGGACTCAACAGTGAATGATAAGGGGAGAGAAAAGGTACAAAAGCCTAGAAATATGATTAAGAAGGCTATGGGTGGAGCAAGTGGAGGTAGTGGCCATAATCTTCGAAGTATTGGCGACAATACCATAATAACCAAAAAGAAATCTGGGAGGATCACGAGCCAATGTTGCATCAAGACTCGTGCAGAAGGGCGTGCTACTGGGAACGTCATATATAGTTAGGAAAGCGATGGATTCTTAAGGAAGCTTGATGTATTTTAAAACACCATAATTGAGAGAATGATATAATCAGAATAACATATAATAATTAGTATTAAGGATATCAGTTAGAAAATCCATGATAGAGTAATAATAATAATAATAATAATAATAATAATAATAATAATAATAATAATAATAACACGCTGCCTCAGACGGCTTAATCTTGTAGTTGAGCTCTTCTAATGAGTGTAATTTTCTTCCTTCATGAGTAATGTGTTTTGTAAGTAACTGTACTATTTTTTATTAACGGTAGGGGAGAGTAGAATGCATATAAATAATCTATTATTCTACTAAAAGTAAATTTGGTAATATCAGCACTATAATGTATGGTGGCTACGTGTTGTTAAAGGGCGCCGGGTCTCTCCATGCATCCCTTTATTAGGCAAATTCTGGATAAGAGATGTTGAATAGGCTCCTTATATACGGTTTGGGTCGCTGGTCATATCAACCGCTGATCGCTGATTGGTCCTCGTGGCCGGAATCTGTCTGTGGTCTGGGAAGGAACTGCTCTTCCCTTGTCTAAGTTCACAATCGGCATAGTACGGTGCAGTCATGGTTTGAGTAGCGGCAGCTAGGGCTCCCAGTGTGGCTCACTGACAGACTACAGGCAGCATGAGTGGGGCTAGGAGTCAGGCAAGCTGTTCAGCCCATCTGAGTCCAGTTCAGGTAGTCCAGAGCTGCTTGCAAATTGGCTGAGGCACTTGGAGTGAGAGTCTCGGTTGTAGGCAAGTTGCCAGGGCGCTCATCACCATTATCAGCATCGTTGTTCCGAGGTAGATCTGAGACGTTCCTTCAGCAGAAGGGAAGGAGAAACATCTCATGGGTCATGCTCAAGTGAGAGATTTCCTGTTGGATGAGCAGAGCCTCCAGGATCCTAAGCTAATAGCAGTCTAGGGCACTGCCGATAATCTTTGTATTCCTTATGATGACCTATCAAACCACGTTCTTGTTTTGAGTGATGAGCTGTTGGGTCTTGATAGCTCCTTCTTGGACATAGCAGGACCTTTCTGGGAAAGTCTAATTATTGTCATTGCAATGTAATGATCGGGACATATCTACAGAGATAACTCGACCCTTCAACTCAAAATCCCGGAGTATGCCCTCCAAACCATCCTCGAAATCTGTACAAAAAGGCACACTTCTTCACCAACCGTAGGTATATATACATTCAGTAGGATGATGTATTGATGGGCTCCCCTCTGCATGTTCATTACACGGTCATATGCACATTCAGAAGGATAGTGGAGTGATGGGCTCCATTCAGCATGTTCTTTTTGCTAATTTCTACAGGGACGCCATTGGGGAGCTGTTTTCGCACACGTTGATTGACCTTATATATACGCCCACTACATCTACGACACCTTCGTAAAAACCTTCGCTACAGAACGTATTGATGTACTTTATAGGACCTTTTGGGGGCTGCAGTTTTCTCAGATTCCCGATGGAATATGCGAACAACAGCTACCTACCCTTCCTGGACATCCTGGTCCCAACTGCGTGGTTTTCATTCCACCGTCTACTTTAAACCTACAAATCTAAGCCTTTACTTGAGTGGTGATAGAGAATACCAATTAGATACAATACCTCTACTAGCCATGCCTTAAGCTCGAAGGCCCTCTCCCATTATTCTTCCTCGATGGAGACCCATGAAGAGGTAGATAAAATCACCCGGGTCATTATTAAGTGTGACTACTCATAGAGGCAGGTCAATAGAGAGGTCAGGTGTTCTATGAACAACTGGTAGGAGTCCAGCAGTGAGGTTATGCCTTCTTTTATCAACTTATGTGAATATACCCCAGATATACGAGTAATTCCCATTTTGTATATCTGGAAGAATCAATAGCCATAAAACTCTGATTAAATATATATGATAAAGAAACCATAACATGAAATTACTCTCTCTCTCTCTCTCTCTCTCTCTCTCTCTCTCTCTCTCTCTCTTTATATGCCGAGTTTTGTCTCGCTCTCTTGAATTAAGATATCCTTCTCATCGACAATTATGGACATTTTCTTATGGTATAGATAATACTCATTAAATTTTACTTCTAAGAAAAAATGGTGTAATTTAATGAAATACCAAGGGTAATATCCCGTTACTTTTCGTGTTATACAACAATAGAAAGATTTAATAAGTTTATTACATTTAATATGTTAAAATGAATCATACTATTTTGCTATTAGCTTCACGAAATATCCGATAATGAACATGATTAACATGGTTCCACAACAGAGAACAAGCGATTATCCAATTATGTCATTTGCTATTTAGTATTATATTTATAAATCAAAGACGGGGATTAAAATCATAGGAATTAAATGTAATTTGAATAAATATTTCAACATAATTGCATTACTTACATTCTTCGTGGTTATTAGATAACGGTATATATGTAAAAGACCACGTGGCCATTTCTAGGTTCTTCACTTTGTGAAAAATTTCAGATATTTTTAAGCATAAACAAATCACCAACTCCATCTGTTGGATTTTTTCAAAAGTTTTATTAGAAGGGGGAGGAACGGTAGTACACGATTGTAACATTCGTTTTTTATCACGCCACTATTATTGCAAGTTCATTTCAATAACTAGAATAACGTTTTGTTTGTTATATTGTCTCGTTATATGAATAGTTCACTCGTGATTTAATAGAAATAAATAATCCATTAGTAACGTGGACTTTTATTTTCCCCTACGCCGATAATGGACTCGACAATCATAGACGACATGAACACGCAAACTACCAACAAAGTAAAATGAACTATGCTCAAATTAATATGGAAGCGAGCATTTTAGTCATATACCCTACAATATAAAAGTTAAGTATATGCTAATTCCTTTTGCTTGAGGTTACTAAAGGGTCTTGATTCATTATACTTACAGTGATTAAGTGTCTTGTGCCGTTTCAGAAATTGGTAGCGCTGGAAGTTCGATGGCCACTTTGTGTAAACAAGGATATTCTTGCGCGTTATTTTCCAGCCTAATACTAAAATAATACTCATACTTAGTATGTTGTTCATTCTTCAAGAAAATTGTAAGATGAAAAGGATAAATATAAATGTAAAAGCAAAATAAAGCGCTTCGGTTACCAATAACCATAGTAGAGTATGTTCGTGGAATAACTTTTTTTCCATGAAAGGAATATTTACTGTTTTGATGTTACGGTGTATTCAAATAAAACGAATAAGACATTAAGTATTTATTTTTCTATCAGTATTTGAAGAGTTTCCTTTTAATATCACCATTTCTCGATATTATCGTGGAAAAGGTGATAAACATCATTGGAACCAGTTTTAAAGGCTTGATCTTTGCAAGTGAATTACGATATGCATGAGTGAAGATTAATTTGTATTGAGGTCCAGCTTTCTGTTTTATTTAGGTTCATTCTAAGTATTTACAATTTCAAAATATTTAGAAACATTTTGGGGCCTGATAAACTAGAAGTTAGGCTATCAGGTATTTCTTATAACATATTGTTAATAGACTGTATCTTCAGGTTGGCAATCCTGACAGAAAATAACTTCGGTGTTTGAATACTTCCTATTTTTAGGTAACATACACTGACCTACTGTACTTACTGAGAGAGAGAGAGAGAGAGAGAGAGAGAGAGAGAGACTTTTAAAAAGTATCTACATAGTTATTACGCTTCACTCTATTAAGCAATAGTCTCTAACTGATCATTGGTAGTTTGGGATAAATGAAGAATATTACAGCAAATTTTAATATCACCCGTGGAAAGTGTTCATGTCCGGACATTTAATAGAGTTACAATATTCATAAACTTTTTTACAAGTAATATTCACACCGAGAGCCATATTTTTTGGTCAGTATGATAGTCAAAAGTCATTATTTATGGTCAAAATGAGAAATGAATTTATGCAAAGGGGATATTCAAATACACGAGTTAGGTGTATTAATTTTCATTGTGGTTCAATTATTACTTTTTAAACTACCAACTACATAACCATGAATGATTATGATTATTTTTTGTAATAATATGAATGAGCAAGGAGGAATCCTGTTTTTTTTTAATATTGATAGTATATTCACTTAAAACATATTCAAATATGAAAAAAAAAAATACTTGACAAGGGTAGTCTTGTCCATTACCAAAAAGATCATATGAAGAAACGATAACATCCTTGATTTAAAATTGCGATGTAGAAAGACACTGTTGCGTCTGACACATTCAAGTGATATAGAACACTAGTCACAAACTGTGCCTCTAAAATTACGAAGATACAGTAGAAGGCATTGTCACCGCGCACATATTCGAGAGAGAGAGAGAGAAAAAAGAAAAATGGTAGAGACTTCTTCCAATTATTGGAGTTTAAGAAAAAATTTTCACGCCACACTCACGCGATGTGAAAATAGCTTAGATACATCAGTCATGGATGTCGCAGTACCGTTGGACTCAAAGGTGAATGACAAAGGATGAGAAAAAAAAAATCAAATATGTTGTTATTTGCTGACAATACTCTATTGGTTGCAGACTCGGGGAATAAGCTATGTCGATTAGTGACATAGTTTGAAAGAGCGTGTGAGAGAAGGAAGTTGCAACCTGATATGGGTAAGAGTAAGGTTATGAGGTTTAAATGTTTAAATGTCGGTTAATTATGGCAGAGGCAAGGGACAATGACAATGCCCTACAGATATGAAAGTGTCCTAGAGACTAACCACATATACTTATGATCAGTGATAGGGCCCTTGTCCAATCATGCTAGTTCCAGGGAGGGCCATGCAATGGCTGTTGAAGAAAAAGTGAGGATGGAACTAGAGTGAATGTCATGTTAGATGGAGAGTTATATGAGGAAGTAGATACGTTTAAGAACTTTGGCTCTCCCGCATCACGGCGCGGCTGAAGGCCGTGACCACCACCACCCAACAGGAGTCGGTCGAGGAGGTGGACGAGGACGTCATCACCAGAGAAAATAGCCTGGACGGGCAGTCGTCGACGGCCACCACAGAGGAGGAACTGGAGGTCTCGGTCACTCCTGTCAACGAAGGCAGCAGGACGCCCGTCTTGAATCTGAGTCGGAATATGGACCAGATGAACATCCAGGGGACTGGAGATGGTCTTCCATCCAATGAAGAAAGTGTTATGATGGTGGACATCAGTTCGTCTCACCAATCCCTTCTCTAGTTCCTTGACGAATTATAGAATTCAATGTTTCTTTTTATTTTTTGGTCGAGTGATTCTGTATTGATGATATAAAAACCGGCACACATACAAACACACATACACATACACACACATGCACCCACAGACACACACATATGTATGTGTATATATATATATATATATATATATGTATATATATTTATATATATATATATATATATATAGGATATATATGTATATATATATATATATATATGTTGTTAATGCAAATGGTGGTATGGAAGCAGATGTATGTCCGAGAATAAATCAAGGATACAAGGTGTCGTGGGCTGTGAAAGGAGTGGTAAAGAGCAATTGGCTAGGGATGAATGCAAAGAGAGTTCTATTTGAGAAAGTGATTGTACTAACTGTGATGTATGGTTTGGATTTGTAGGGAATGAAAGTGACGGAGACACAGAACTTGAATGTGTTCGTGATTAAGTGTCTGAGGAATATGGCTCTTGTATCTCGATTGGATAGGGTTATAAACACACATCTGGATGTTCTAATAACAAAGCGTTGCATTTCAGTGCTCAAGTCCTCAGAAAAAAGGCAGATCAAGCAGAGGTTTCTTTGTAATGTTTATGGATCAATTTGAGCCTCTTACTACTAATACTACAAATAGATCTACTAATCTCCAGATAAGTGTAATAAGAAAATATAAATAGATTTTATGCTTAGTGAAAGCTTACATGATATTTATTGAGAGAATCATATGTGGTAACTTTCCTTTCTCTTCATCACCAGACTTGGGTTTGAGTCCAGCTAAAACTTGTTAGTTCCTTTGGTCACTACGACCTCACCATCCATGTGAGCTGAGAATGGAGGGTTTGGGGGAGCATAGAGGCCTACCTGCTGAATCATCAGCAGCTATTGCCTGGCCCTCCTTCTTCCTAGCTTAGGTAGAGAGGGGGCTTGGGCATTGTACTAGTTGACAAGGGAATGTCACTGTCCTTGCCTCTGTCATTCATCAGTATCCTTCAAACCTTAAAAATGTAAAGGGCATTGTCCTGTCTCTAGAGCATTGTCATAGTTCCTTGCTTCTTACATTCTTGACCAACCTTTAAATATTCAAATCCTTGGCGCTAATCACATGTACTGTATATATGGTTAGTCTCTAGGACATTATCCTGCTTGATAGGGTTATGTCCCTGTCCTTGTCTCTGCCATTCAAGATCGGTCTTTAAGATCTGTAAAACTGGTTTTAATAACATAGTTTTCTTATCACTATTCAGTGCTTGTGATATTGAAGCTGGCATATTTCAAAATAAGTCTGATTTTTTTAAATATATCTCATTTTCATGTTAATAATACCGATAACTACTACGGAAAATAAAATCGTTCAAGTGAATAACAAACTATTTTAGATGGACTCAGAAAATGAACAGATATTTTATAAAGTAGTTCAAGCTCTACTTAGTGCATATAGAGAAATTTCTATTCCTGCTTACGAGTTAATTTTACTAATTCGTTTCTAAATCTCGTTCAGCTTAAGTATAAATGGTTTAATCCGTATTACTCAATCTTTATGGTATATATTTTTTTGGGGGGTTGAGGATGAAGAGAAAATTTTAAAAGATTAAAAATTGCCTTTTTTCTTTTTGGAAATCAAAACATAATTTTCTTCTGAAATACCATGGACTTTATAATGTTATGAAACAGAAAATTGTATTCATAACATATTATTAGGTAGAAAAAAAGAAAGTTATTCCAAGCACAATGAATTAATGAATTAGCTTGAAAAAATTATTTTAATTCAAGCCAAGAGTCTTATGGTTTTTTGTTGAATATGAATATGAATATTCATATTTTGTGCCTTAATTGATAAGCATAATTTTTCACTACCTAGGATATCTAAAAACCATTATACAGTATTCCAGTTACTGAATTACTATATATATATATATATATATATATACATATATATATATATATATATATATATGTATATATATATATATATATATATATACATATATATATATATATATATATGCAATTCACCATACACATTATATGTGATCAATGTTTTATAAAATCATAGTCAACCACATATTTACTCTCACCAACTTCCACAGGATATATATGCAATAAAACATAATCCGAAATGTTTTGATTTAATTTTTAAGGGTTTGTCCAATTTACGATATTTCAGCGAATCAAAAACTTGTAAACATGTTATGGAAACACTGGCGACTTTGAAGTCTAGCTTACGCTCTATCGATGTGGGAGGGTTAATAAGGGAAATGGACTCTAACAGGAAAGACAAATTCAGCGAAAAAAAAGTTTGTTAGTTATGTGCCCATGGACGAAAGTGCCTTAATGTTACTTCAAAGGAAAACATCGGGTTAAGAAGCAAATATGACGAGTGGAGAGAGAGAGAGAGAGAGAGAGAGAGAGAGAGGGGGGGGAGAGAGAGAGAGAGAGAGAGAGAGAGAGAGAGAGAGAGAGAGAGAGAGAAAATCATATCAGGTGATCGTACAATGTGAATATGATAGAGTCAAGAAAAGTAGATTATATTCAGAGAGAGAGAGAGAGAGAGAGAGAGAGAGAGAGATTATGTAACAAGTTCATCAGAGAAGGCAAATAAGGTAGAATGATCAAGGACCTGTCTAATCTAACATAGTTTGCCTTATCAAACAAGACCTTTCATGGCAGATAATTGAACCAGGCAGAAGCAAATTGATTAAGCTGTTAGCATACAGACAGGTATTGTAGTCTCTACTTCTTTTGGTTATTAGATTCAATAGTTAATCGAATTTGAGGTTATTAAGGAAATAAAGAACTCATTATCTGAGGTCTGGGGTCGTGCTATAATTCAACCATGACGGAAGGGAAGCTCCTATATGATTCATTATAAGGTTAATACGTACCATATTGTGAATATTGATTTAGTGGTATTTTGGTTTGTTATTTTCAAACACACTCACAAACAAACAAACACGACACATCGACACAATGACACACACATTCACACACACACACACACTCATATATATATATATATATATATATACAGAGAGAGAGAGAGAGAGAGAGAGAGAGAGAGAGAGAGAGAGAATATTTGAATATTTTAAACTGAAAATGACGTTCACCTCATATCTGAGAGGAGAGAGTCGAAATTGCTCATAAAAATCTTTGAAAATTTTATTACACTAATTGGAAGTAAGAGTCTTTTAAGATGATCTTAACGCCTGGCTTTCTTGCTAATGAGGTTTTTCTTAATTACCAAAAGAAAAAGTGGTCTTTGAGTTTTACCTTCTATCTACGTAAAGTACTTAGGATTTATATAAGTTATATAAGTTAAATCCTTTGATTTTATGGAGGCTTTTGTTAAGCTGTCAGAAGGGAAAGGCGTAATTATGTGTGTAAGAATTTGACAAAAAAAGAGATAATTTATAGCTGTATTTTAGTTATAATATATTGCTTACTTTTATTCATTATTTCTTAATAAAATATTAGTAAAAAAGTATTAGTCAAAGAAAAATTCGATGCAAGAGTTAGTAATCTTCCCCAATATGCTGAAGTTAACAATTATTTTCACAGCTCAGCATGAGAGAGAGAGAGAGAGAGAGAGAGAGAGAGAGAGAGAGGGGGAGTTTTATGTGGGTAAATAGATTAAGATGAAACGAGAGAAAAAGGAGAAATAAGGAGATAACTAAAGACAGATTACGAGCAATGATAGAAGCACGGACAATAAACCTTACTTTTGTCTGGACTATTCTATTGGTCCAACTTTCTCAGTCTCAACTTTTTTCATATTTAGTATTATGTTCATATGAATAATCAGAATTAGTAGTAATTAAATATATATATGTATATATATATATATAAATATATATATATATATATATATATATACATACATATATATATATATATATATATACTGTATATATACATATTTATATATATATATATATATATATAATATATATATATATATATATATATATATTATATATATATATATATATATATAAACATATATATATTTATATATCTATATATACAAATATGAATATATATATATATATATATATATATATCCCGAAAAAAGCAAGATGCAATAATTCCAGTAGCCCAAACAGGGAAAATAGCCTTGAGAGGAAACGAAACAAGGTAGAATGAAATATTTTAAGAAAAGTAATAACAGTAAAATAAAAATTTTCTATATAAACTAAAAATCGTTAACAAAACAAGTGCAATAGAAATTCAATGGAATAATGTGTCCCAAGTGTGCCCTCAAGCAAGAGAACTCAAATCCAAGACAGTGGAAGACCCTGGTACAGAGGCTGTCACTAACTTTTGAGATTAGAGAAAGAAAACAGATATTTTTAGGTGCCTTGACGTAAGAAGTAACGTTTTGGAAATGCTTTTAATCTTTATTATCTGCCATTGAACTTTCAAATAAATATTTTATGCCTTCAAACTAAAGATAATATGCCTTGATTATATAATGGAACTTATGAAGGATGTACGTACTATTTCGAAAATAATTTCAATTTGCTTAAAGGAATATTTTTAAAAAGTAACTTCGCGTACTTGGCCTTATTAGTAGGAAAATAAGTTTAGGCAATTGTATACTAAATATATAAATGAGGTTTGATCAATTTAAGACTAGCGTGCTATTATGAATCATATATCTCAATGTTAGTAGAGAATAGAAATATGTGTTTTACGAATTTATTTGGTCACCAAAGTCTATAAAAGAAAATAGATATATCTATTTGAATTCCCCCCGGAATGAATCTAGACTCCTAAGTATTAACCTGATCAAACAGGAGAATAATTCAGTATAACCTTTAACGACCTTTCTTGGCAGGAACGTATTGTATGAACTTTGTATCCTGAAAACCTTACGAAGATCCTAAATGGATTTTAAAAGAGAATTAGGAGAAAACGTATACGTAAAGCTTTATTTTCGATTAATTGTGTACTTTTACGAAGACATTTATTATGAAATTAGACAGTTAAGTACAAGGTATATGCGTTTATCATTTATTAATACACGTCTTACCCTCAGATTACAAACTAGAGGGGCACTCAATAGAGAGTATGTCTTCGCCACGTCAAACAGTCTTATTATGCAGTTTACTGAACTGCGTTCTTGTTTTTCCATGACTTTTCGTCATAATCTATTGATCTGTCCTATGGATCTACTCCATATGCCCACCAAGTTTCGTTAAAATTAAGTCTGTAAGTTTTGCGTAATGTTATTCACAGACAAAAAATAAACATAATATTTGCCATTTACATAACATTGCTATTAATTTCGAAATATTACTACGTACTTTTTCTTTGATATACTTCATCCAAAATGTTACAGATTAATTCTTGGGTCATTACCAAAAAGCAAAGAAATAAATAAACTATCAAACACAGATAAATACATACCTTTCTGAAAACGAATTTGGGGAAGACAAAAACTGATATTTATATTATTTCCCTAAAGATATAGTAATAATTGATGAGGCATTCTTTTTATGCTGACCAACCCCACATTGAATATTTATGAACATTATTAATGGTTGCTTACTATATATAAAAACACTTTTGGTGAATATTAATATTGATTGCTACTGATTGCTTACTATGAATAAATAATAAAAAACCATTTGGTGAAAAAAACTCATATCTAGAAATGATAAACAGTTATCCATTAACAACACCTATATGGCAGTAAATAAGAGATAATTTCTATATTATAGCCTTAATATCCTAGCATAGAGGACTATGATGGAGCTGGGGGGACGTATTTCATTTGGAATATATTGACTATAATACGAGAGTGGACGTTTGGAAAAAGATTGGTATTGTAATGATATAAATAGAAAGATTATTGTTGCTTTTTATCAGATTAGCAACATGTCATATTTATTCATGAGTAATCTTTTTCGATTTAATGAAAGATTTTTATTAATAAAACTTAAGTCACCCTGTATATATATATATATATATATATACATATATATATATATACATATATATATATATATATGTGTGTGTGTATATATATATATATATATATATGTATATATATATATATATATATACACATATATATATATATATATATATGTATATATATATATGAATATATATATATATATATATATATGTATATATATATATATACAGAGAGAGAGAGAGAGAGAGAGAGAGAGAGAGAGAGAGATTCATCCTTTGGTCCTTTTAAGCAAGTTAGATTCTCAAATTGTAATGAATGTTTACATTTAATTATTCCCATAGGGAAAATCTTGTGTAAAGAAAGGGAGGTTTTCATTGGAATCTCTTTCAATTATGAAATCTTAGACGTTGGAATATAATATGATATTACACATTTGGTGATTTCAATAAATTTACAATAATTTCAGCTCTTCGAGGTAAGAAAGATTGCTCCTTCAGAAGGCAGTACTCAAAATAGTACTCTCATTCTCATTAAGAGAGAGAGAGAGAGAGAGAGAGAGAGAGAGAGAGAGAGAGAGAGAGAGAGAGGCTCATTTGTTATTCTGAACTAAGGGTTTTTTTCAACGCATAGATGGTTCAGTTTACATTTCATCATTTTATGAAAAAAAAAGGGTCTTTCGTGTCCAAGAACTTTTTTCGTTTTCTTCGTTAGTGAGAGAGAGAGAGAGAGAGAGAGAGAGAGAGAGAGAGAGAGAGTCATATATGATATCCTTAAAAAAGTCAGAAATAAAAGAAATTATGGTTAATTAGGTTTACTTATCAAAAGAACGATTTTCCAATCGTATATTTTAGTGTAGTCTGATTAGAATAAAAATAGACAACCAGTGTGTGTGTGTGTGAGAGAGAGAGAGAGAGAGAGAGAGAGAGAGAGAGAGAGAGAGAGAGGGGGGGGGGGAGAGAGAGAGGTGGGGTGGCAGTTTCCTCTCTAGGTACACATCACAAATACACAGAATAGGTTATATCCACATTCAACAACAATGCACTTAGCTGTTTATACATAGACTTCCAAATCAACTCAAGATACAATATCCATGGCTGCGTTATACCCAAGACATATATGAGCCTCACATAAAGTACATATTGAATTAAAAATATCTCTTCTGGACATAAAAAGATGTTTGGCTTTTTATTGGTATATAAAGTTTCAATTGGGTATTACACGCTGTTTGTGTGTTGCTTACATTATTACTAATTTATAAGTGTATCGTTTCTCATTTTAGAGTAGTTTGATGATCTTGTATTATAAAGACGTTGTAATTGCATAATCAAAGAGATATTCGTGCTTTTAAAGTGTGGGTATACTTTTGGAGAATGTTAAAAAAAAATCAGTTTCTGCCTATATTGCTTTTAAGAATTTTTGTTTCAATTAAATATAATAAATGAAAGAAAAAGATATATAATTAAGCATTAGGATGGATTGAACATGATTGTATTATATGGCTCATATTGCAAAGGATTAATCTCACGTAATTTTGATAAAGAATTCCCCGTAGAATATATTGTTTTCAGCCGTAATTCAGTAAAATACAGGCGACTGTAATTTTACTATACTTTGACATTATTTTTGAAGCATGCCTTCATTTTCATCCTGCACAGAGTACTTAAGATTTAACTATTAATTACAAATAAAAGAGAGAGAGAGAGAGAGAGAGAGTTGGATTAAACAATTGCAGTTAATCGAGAATGAGAAAAAAAAGAACATGAAGGACTGCTAATTACAAGCAGTAATTGAGGCGAGGAGCTAGAAGTTAATTACTGTAACTCGTGCCTAAGTGGCTATCATCAACATTCCTTTCCTGTCCTAGAACTTACTCGCTCTTATATCACTTTTCTGTCTCACTTCGCTACTAGTGCCTATTAAAACTTACTTTAATTAATAGTCTAGAAAATCATTATTATTATTATTATTATTATTATTATTATTATTATCATTATTATTATTATTATTTATTATTATTATCATTATTATTATTAGCTAACCTACAACCCGAGTTGGGAATGCACAATGCTTTAAGGCCAAGCACTCCAAAAGGGAAAATTACCCCAGTAAGGAGTTGAGATAAGAAAATATATAAGGGATATGAGAAGTAATTGCCAATTAAAATAAAATATCCTAAAGACAGTAACAACATAAAAATATATATATCATATATAAGCTTTAAAATTACTAATTTTAGCCTGTTTAACATAAAAACATTTGCAACGAGTTAGAACTTATGAAGCTCTACTTATTTAATTACCAGATTATGATGATCATTCCACAATTTGGTCATAGGGTGGAATGAAGTTTTGCTCCAAAAATATTCAGAAAATTAGTTAATACGAACCTAAGGAACAGTTGTCGACTGCAGAATACCCTTATCATGTTTAAAGGTTTTGAAGGTCTCTCATGAAAAGCAGAGGTGAAGGACAGTTACATTGCCCCATCAAGCAGGACAATGCCGTATAGACTGACCATATATCATATGGTCAGCGCCTAAGCCCCCTCTCCACCCATGCTAGGACCAATAAGGGCCAGACAATGACTGCTGTTGACTCAGCAGATAGGTCTCTAGGCTTCCCCAAAAACCCCCATCCTCAGCTCATAAGGATAGTGGGGTTGCAGTGACCAAAGGAACTAACGAGTTTGAGTGGGACTCAACCCCAGTCTGGCTTTCGCCAGACAGGAACGTCAGAGAAAGCTTTTTTACAAATCTATCTGATTTAGCTATTAGGTCCCATAACATCGAAATTAATTGGACATCCTAATTAATCAAAATCATATCAAAACCAAATGGCATATCAGATGAAAGGTAAAATCATATTCATAGATAATAATTCAAGAGAATTTCCAAGCACAGTATGAACATGAGAATTCTACAATCTTCCATTAGATAAATGATTTAATCATCAAGTCTAATGGAATATGTCCTACGCTGTTTTTATAATTGACTGTCGGTTCGAATAGCATATGGTACAGACAAATTGGTGCTACACATACGTGATATAATATTAGTACATTTCCATTTGGCAATTTCAAAGGAAACTTTATGGTAGATTTCAGCAACGTTAGTCATAAAATTGTCGATACTCGTGGTATTCAGGTTTTAGGCTTTTGGCCAATTAGATTTCATACCCTCTTGATAATTTCAAAGAAAAAAGTAAACAATATTATTATTATTATTATTATTATTATTATTATTATTATTATTATTATTATTATTATTATTATTATTATTATTATTATTATTATTATTATTATTATTATTATTAATATTATTATTATTATTATTATTATTATTAGCTAAGTTATAACCCTAGTTGGGAAGGCAAGATGTTATAAGTCCAAAGGCTCCAACAGATAAATATAGCACAGTTTTTATATATCTAAAGTACATTCTACTTTTCATTCAAGTCAGTTATCAGATAACACTGGCTGATTCCCATCGCAGCTTCCATTACTATAATCTTCAATTTATAACCCTTGCCCTTATTCAAAGAAATCAATAGCTTGGTACAGCCACTGGTTGGATTTTATTTTAAATAGCATTGCCACGCAGGTTTTGTTTATCCCTTTCACTGCAATTGCTGACTTAGTCAAAATTTTAAGAAATACTTTCAAAATAAGCTTGAAAGTATCAAGTTGTTATTCATAGGGAAAGGCCTTGATGAGATATTTTCAATAAATATCAACAATCTATGTTTTGGCCGATCATGAAAGATTTGCCTACATCAAAAGTTTTATAGAATTCACTACCGGTATTGAAAGGGTTAAGCGTCCACATTAAACGTATGTGGTAGGCCGTTAATTCGCTAAAATAGCCAGCTGTTAATGGGAGTGTTTACGATTGAGTAGGATATTAAAGTGCTCTTATTGTTTTGTTGTTCGTTCTCTTCGTATGCTGATTCTCTAATACAATTAATGGAACATTCGAACCCGGTGTATTGCAAGCGAAACGCCGCTCAAATTTGCAATAAAGACTGGCAGTTTCTATTTCAAGCTCGGAGAGAGTCAGGATTCGGTATCAGAATCAGATTTATTTCTGTGCGCCGTGCAAGTGCTTTTCAATAAAAATAAGTGATCTATAAAGTCAAGTAAATTTTCTTGATACATCCACGTATATAAAAATTTCCTAGATAAAACATAAGCGACCTTATGAGAATTTAACATTTTTTGAAGAGAATTTTGTTTCCTCAATGAAACATTATGCCAAACTCAACTGCAAACTTGTACTTCAATGAATTGTTTTCAAAGTCTACTGGATTTAATATTGGGTCTTACCCCACAGGTCCCCCAAGTTTTGTTGAAATTCCTTCTGTAGTTTTTACGTAATGTCGTTAACAAACCCAAAATAAACTAACATGCTTAATATTGCAATTATTTGCAAAGTACTGTGTGTACTTGTACTTTAATATACTTTTTAAAAAATGCTACAGATTCATCCCTGGGTTGTACCCAACATGACTACCAAACTTGGTCAAAATAGACGCAGAAATTTTTATATAAAATTGATTACAAACAAATAAATATATGATAACAAGAGGGAATACAAACCTATTGCAAAAACGTCGATTTTGACTATGCTTACAATACACAGAAACTAATAAAAAAAACGAATATCTTTCCCTACTCTATTAACAAAAGATTTTCATGTATATTCTCATTGCCATACAACTCGCTATTCACAGCACTAAACTATTATAAGTGGAATAATATATTAAGTTAGAAGATTTTATAGGTACTGGACCTATATCCGAAGATATATTATTACTAATTTATCTCAAAGCAACATGGGAAAACTTACCAGTACTTAAATCTTCCATTATAACTAATGTTGAAAAGGTTTATTTATTACTGACAAAAAAAGTAATTGACCCAAGATATCTTTTGCTATGAAAAGAGGCTTTCATTTGTATTTGTATACATCCAAGTATCTAATCCAGACAATATAGGATCATTTATATATATATATATATATATATGTATATCTATATATATATATATATATATACATATATATATATATATAAATATGTAAATGTATATATGTTTATATGTATATATGAATATATATATATATATATATATAGATATAGATATATATATCTTTATATATATATATATATATATAGATATAGATATATATATCTTTATATATATATATATATATATACATATATGTATATATTATATATATATATACATATATTATATATATATATGTATATATATATATATATATACATATATATATATATATATACACATGTGTATATATATATATATATATGTATGTAGGTATGGATAATATATATATATATATGCGTGTGTGTCTGTCTGTCTGTCCGTGTATGTGTGTGTATGCATGTGTGTAATTAGCTCATAATGTAAATAGACGTATACCTATTATTTACAATTTTCTATTAAATATGACAACTTTCTAGCAACTGCAAAATCTAGAAATGATATTTTCACAAGATATTTATAGATTGATAAGTACCCTATACGGAATACTGATCCATCCTGACACAACCTTAGCTACAAAAGGATTTAAGTTGTTTCTGTTTATAGAAAAAAAGGAGAAAAAAAAACTGAGTAGAGACAAAAAAGTCTTGGGGCAGATTTGTAGCAATTAGGTGATGACAAAAAAGCGAGAAGATCTGCTGGACAGAATGTGGAGGCGCTGAGGGGAAGCCACTGTCAGGACCAGACAGTTAGTAGACAGAAGGTGGGTCTTTGGAGGTAGGGCCCCAGGGGTTTTTGTCTTCTAACCGTGGGATTCTTCGGAGTTGGGGGATGGTAGAGGGACCCTAGAGGAGCTAGGAAGGGGCTCCTGAAGAAAATCTTAGAGGAATGTCTATAATTGGCACCGTGAGGGAAATAAGGGACGGGCAAAGAAGGCTAAGATTTGTTTTGTGTCTTTCCGGAGAGCTTGATTGGTTTCGAGAAAATTTTAGAGTATAGAGCACTATAATGGGTTATATGGATACACACACACACACATATATACACACACACACACACATATATATATATATAATATATGTATACACATATGTGTGTATGCTTGTGTGTGTCTATATATATATATATATATATATACATATATATATATATATATATATATGAATATATATATATTTATATATATATATATATATATATTGGTAGTAATTCATTCAAATTATCTCTAATGAGTCAATATGGATGAATATCAACACAACATCGTGTTCAAATAGAAATAAATTTCTACTCATACTTGGGATCGAACGCTATATATATATATATATATATATCTATATATAAGCTCTTACAAACAGGATGTAAATGTTTCCAATCATAATAATAATCTGGAAGAAATTGAGCCATCATCATAAGCCAGAGAGCATGAATACCAAGGGCTTGAGAAACTCAGTAATATTTAGAGTTGAACGAAACGCCAGATGACGACTGGATTCAAGATCACTGAATCGTAAAACGTTTCAAATTACTTGTGAATCAAGATGATAATAATAGTGGCAGTGCGTCTTCGGTTTAGAAGAGACTGGCAAATTTGCCTTTGAGTCTGCTCAAGAGGTATGTGATTGGTCGATTTGGAAAGTCGTTTCGGTATGTAAATTTATACTATGTCGAAAAGGATTTTGATGAATAATTATTACCATATCTATAATTTTAAATGATTTATAAATTCCTGGGAAAAATACTGATCAATCTTTGGTATACAAAATGTTATATTAAACATTGCAGTGATTTTGGAAAGATTAAAAATATTTCAGAGCACTTTTCTTTAGCCTTTTTAGTTTACCATGCTTTCTTAGAGGTTAGCCACTCCGACTGATTTTAATGGGAACTACAGTAAATTTTCATCACTCAATTTATTCTATGTCCTTTAGAACTGTTATTCTATCATTCAAAATAGCATTATGACACACTGAATTTATGTTTTTAGTAGAAGCAAGTGACCAGCATTCGTATAATTTAGGATTAAATAACTCTGCTGGAACGTGTTATGTCAATAAAACTATTATGGATGGAGTTTTTGTAGTTTTGCTAAATCCCAAGGGCTCCCACAGAGAAAATAGACCAGTGAGAAAAGGAAATAAAGAAATGAATAAACTAATAAAGAAACAATGAAGAATTAGTTTAGACTATTTTAAGAACAGTAACAACATTATGATATAAACAGAGACTTATGACAGTCTGGGCAAGATAAAACCATTATGTTGAATAAAATGTATAAGAAAAGAAGTTACTCCTTATAGTATAGTTTATACCAATTATATTTTGATATAAGAAAAAAATATTGATAACATCTATCTTTTAAGGTTCAATATATAGCGAAAACTGTATTGCCCTGATGATTGTGACTTCGTACATCTTTCAGTAATCATATCACTCCTTAATCAAATGAATGTTCTCTGGTATTGGGTAATGCCATAGTCTCTGTACAATGGTTTTCTAATGTTTGGGGTTAGAGTTCTCTTGATTCTCTTCTTCTTATTTTTATAATGTTTTTATAGTTTATATTTGGTAGATCTTATTAAATGTTGATAATTATCTTAAAATATTTTATTCGGATTGTTACCTCTTCGCTTGCAGTTTATTTATTTCGTTTTTTTTTTCTTTCCTCACTGGGCTATTTTTCCCTGATGGAGCCCTTGGGATTATAGCATCATGCTTTTGCAACTAGGGCTGTAGCTTAACAAGTAATAATAATAATAATAATAATAATAATAATAATAATAATAATAATATTAAATTAACGTATTTAACTACAATCGTGCAGTGTATGTAAATTAAAACGATTCTATGTGAAGAACATTCAAAGAAATTGCAATGACATTTGGGGTGGTATAGAACAGATTAGAATGTCAACAAATGAATATTCTTAAAGCTTAAAACACCTTTTTATCTGCAACTTAAGCTGTCATTGGGAAAAGGTCAAGGTTAAGAGATTTATATCATTGTAAGGTTTTTAATATCGAAAGGGCAACTAGTGTACACAATCCGTCAAAAATGACGGCTTATTATTTAGATAAATATGCACACACACGCACACAAAGTAACACAGATTTAACTCTTCCCACCCCCAACCCCCTTACTAACTACAACACAGCAGTTGTGGTTTCCGAGCGTACCTCTTCGGGTGCCCCCCTCTCTCTAGGGTATGGTACCTCTCTTTCACCTACCCAAGGTAACGGGGAGAGACCGAGTGTTGATGTGTCTGGCAATGCTCTTCAGCGTGACTGGAAAAATAAATAAATATATATAAATATATATATATATATATATATATATGTATATATATATATATATATATATATAATCATACAGTTCCTATTTATTATGTAGGGAGATGAATCGTTAATATCCTACTGGCTAAAAGAGACGTTCACCTTTGACTTTTTATTATCCCAATGATAAGCTATATATTCTAAGGATAGATGTTTACATAAGACGTTTTATGAAATGGTTATATTCATATTTTATTTCAGCTTTAAAAATCCTTTTGTTTATCCGGAAACATGCGAGAGCTTCTTCGCTTGAATACCAAACAATCCGATTGTTTCTACTAGACCTCAATAGATGGCGCTAGCGATGCCTTTGATGTTGAAATCCTCTGATCAGTAAAGGCTGGCTTGCGGGGTCTGCGAGTGGTCGGTCATCCGAGGTGATGTTGAGTTTTCGAGGCTGGATTGAACTGGAGGTAACGTTCTATTGGCAGAGGTTAACAATTTTCTTATTTATTCTTACGTGTATGTTACTCAAGATTTCTGGTATTAGGTTCTCGGGAAGAAAATTATATTAACTTTTCATAAGTAAATTTTTTTTATCATATTTATAGTGGTGATAACACTGTAAGAGCTCAAGAAGTTTGTTATATGTGTTTTTTTTTTATTTTGTATTTCGGTAGGGAAAATATATTTATTTTTGATAAGTAATTCGTTAAATATATACTCAGTGACGATCTTAATATAATAAGGAATATATGAGTATCGGTATCCAATTTTCGACAATATGTATTTTATTATCAATGTTTAAATGAATGTTAAAAAATTGCATTAAATTTGCATCATTATCTTACAAAAGGATAGTTTCCAGAGTTTCAAAATAGATAGGAATCTATAAAATGATATAAAAGATATATATATATATATATATATATATATATACTGTACCTTATAATTATTTTTTATTTTATTCTGGAACCTATCTTTATTTATATTGGCTTTATTGAAAACAATGAAACTTCTAAAAAAATTAATATGAAATATAGAAATATCTTTCATTACATTATGTTTTGTACTTCAAAGCATGTGAGTTATCATTATTCGGATTAGAGTGAAAAGGATATTGATATACATATATGTCTGTGAGCATATAAATTTTTATCAACACTCAAATTAAGTAAATGGTTCGAGTAGTATATAAGGTTAATATTATCACTAAACTGCTTTGGAATTATTGCTATTTTATATAACTTTAAACACATTTATACAATGCCTTTCTTTGGAAAGTTTAAAGCTTTTGTATAATTGTTTAAACATTATTGTGTTCTCTAATACGCAATAGCTTGCAATTTACCATATACTTCCAGATATCACTAAATCGTTCAGAATCCTTTTTATCGTTATTTTATCAAATTTTATTAAATTTTTTTAAACGTTCAGAGAAGCATTTGTAAGGGCTTGTATATTGCAATTCAATTCCAAAGGACTTTATTAGAAAATGTATTTACTTTTTGCCTTAAATAAGTACATGTATGATGACGTCGAAATTCTTGTGCACTCTCATATATAATGGGTTGGCAATTGCAATGTAATACCAAAGGACTTGATTAGGAAATATATGCCCTTTTTGCCACAGTAATAACATGTTAGTCTGCAGTAATTCATTCCACCATAATATCCTATGCAGAAACTATTAGGATTATTATTGGGTTGGCGATAGTAAATATTTGTATAATTCTATGTAATTTTATTGATGAATTATCATAGGACCCGTGTGATTAATAGGTGGGATATTATATGGTGGACTCAAAATAAGGCTGTGAATATTCATCATACATTTCCAGCAAGGAAAAAAAAAAAGATATTAAACTACTAGCGTTTGGATATAAAAATTTCCATAAGTTATTCTGCTACCTAAATAAGTCTTACCTTAAAATGATTATTAATTAGGAGTGAACTAATTACTAATTTTTACCATTACTCATTATTATTTATTGAAATCATAAGAGTACACCGGAGTAGCGAATAATTCTGTATGTTCGACATATAATTCTAAAATTATAAAAGATATATTTCCCATCAAATTTTGTGCATACTTGAAAATATAAATAAAACGGTAAAAATATGACGAAATATGAAATTAAATAACAAAAACAGCAAAAAGAAAAACAAGATTAATTACGCTCTAACGTATAAAGGAGGGAATGAACAAAAACATAATATAAGGAAAGATAAATTTCGAATGAAGACCAGAGAGAAAGAAAGTTCCTAATGACCTCAGGATGCTGAAAAGGACACCCTTTATGAATATTGTACTTGAAAGCTCTTCACAGCCGCCCGGAATACATTAAAGAATCTCTCTCTCTCTCTCTCTCTCTCTCTCTCTCTCTCTCTCTCTCTCTCTCTCTCTCTCTCTCTCTCTCTCTCTCTTAGACAAACATAAATGATAAACTATAGATTTGGAAAGGAAACTTTCTGTATTTACATAATTTATAATTTCACAGAAGTTGTTTACATTTATAATTATTTGCAAACAATAGAGAAGGGGAATCTTGCTATGGACGCAGGGAAAACTGTCACAGTATTATTATTATTATTATTATTATTATTATTATTATTATTATTATTATTATTATTATTATTATATTATTATTATTATTATTATTATTATTATTATTAACTAAGCTACAATCATAGTTGGAGAAGCAGGATGCTATAAGCTCAGGCTCCAACAAAAAAAAGCCCAGCGAGGAAACAAATAGAGGAATACATATACAATATGAAAAAAAAAATTAACAATTAGAATAAAATATTTACATAATAATAACTAAAAATAAGAAACATGACAACCTATTCAACCAAAATCCTTTGCTGAAAGTTTGAAGTTTTGAAATTCTACCGATTCAATTACCAGATTGGGAACGTCCTTCCACAACTTGTCAAAGCTGGAATTAAACTTCTAGAATACTGTGTAGTATTGAGCCTCTTGATGGGGAAGGTCTGACCATCTTTTTATATTGAGGTTAAAGCTTTAAAATATGATTCTGGATCAAGTGTTATGTTACAAATGTGTTATTCTAAGGTTAAGAATAACGAGTTAAATGTCACTCATTAGTAGCAGATCTAATAGAGAAGATAATTCCTTAGAAGCTGACCGTATATACTTATGATTAGCGCTAAAGTCCCCTTTTCCAAGATACTAGACCAGGAAGGATCAGACAATAGGTATTGTGACTCAGAAGGTATGGATATAGGTTCCCAAAACCCCAGACCAAAACTCCTAGGTAACAAGAATGGTGAAGTTACAGAAACTCCAAGAAACTATTGAGCTTAAGTGGGTCTCAAACTCCTGGCCAGCTGATTGACAAACAGGAATGTTTCAAATTGGCTACCGCAAATATAAAATTACTACTTCTTTTGTAATTGAAAATTCAAACGTTTTATGCAAATAACCTAGCGAGATATCTCATATTAGTATAGAATATTTACTTAGGGTTTAATCTTATCCTTAGTAATAAGAAAAAAGGCCAAAGAGAGAGAGAGAGAGAGAGAGAGAGAGAGAGAGAGAGAGAGAGAGAGAGAGAGAGAGAGAGAGAGAGAGAGAGAGAGAGAGAGAGAAGAGAGAGAGTAGGTGAATGCAACTCAGATAATCAACATGCGTTGCATAACAAATAGAGAATATTAATTACATCCGTTTACCTAATTTTGTCTTATTCTTACTCCTCAATGCTAGCTCTAGGTCTAGAAATCAATTGTAACCACGTAACTATTACACAACTTAAGTGAATATAGAAGTTTTGGTTACGAAACATGGTAATTTCGTGGAATCAGGTATAAGGTCTACCTTTTCCATAATGAGAGAGAGAGAGAGAGAGAGAGAGAGAGAGAGAGAGAGAAGTAAGCAATAACTTATCCTAAAGAGAGAGAGAGAGAGATGGCTGTG
>NC_090730.1:177816602-177819102 GCF_036898095.1 Palaemon carinicauda
TACATATATATATATATATATATATATATATGTATATATATATATATATATATATATATATATATATATATATATATATATATATATATATATATACTATATATATATATTTATACTATATATATATATATATATATATAGTGTGTGTGTGTGTGTGTGTGTGTGTGTGCGCGCGTGTTTGTGTGTGTTCGTGTTTTTGTGTGTGTCTTACGTTTATGTAAGTATCCTTCTATCAAAAGTAAGTCAAATTCTTAAGGTTATCATGTTAAATTGAAGTACATAGAGTCATCTTCAATTTCCACAACGTGCAACTTCCTTTTTTCCACTGCAATAAAGTGATTTCAACAAGAGAAAAATCGGGTCCGCATAAACTTCCAGGCCTGACGCTGATGGGGTCTTCCACGTGATTACCCTCAGTACTTCTTGTCATAGCTGCTATGCAGGAACATATCCAGCAGATATATATCGTTGTATATAGGGATTAAATTCCACTGCATAGCTGCGCCAAACCATTCGGAGAGTGGTACTTGTTTCTCTGGCCAAAGTTAAACTATCCCGTTAACCTTGGAGGCTTAGAGTGTCTCTGACTTTGAACTTGAATTACTTGACAGGATTATGCCCATACATACATATACTGAATCCTTAGGGCATTAGCTAGTTACAATTCAGACTTATGAAAAGAGATGATTATGTTCTTAACACAAGGAGATAGAAAAAGAGCAACATGGATAGGACAGCTAACTAAAATAGAGGATAATCTAACAACATGTAAGAAATGGAAATGGACACGGGCAGGACATATAATGAAAATGATAAATAATAGATCGATAAGACGAACAGCAAATTGGGTCTGTAGAGATTACAAACGAAGCAGGGTAACGAAGAGAAGACGATGGATATACGAGCTAAGAAAATTTGTGGATATATTCTGGATAGAAAGACCTGGTAGTATTTCCTCTTTATTAATATCCACTTCAAATGGAATATTGCGAGAGTAAATTAATTCATTCCTATAATATGGAAACCTCCAATCATGGAAATATTGTTTTCATGAACTAGATTTCTTTGGTCAAATTCGCCTTTTCATAATTTATTTTGCAATAACGTATATATGAAGGTAAGACTGATAAATTTTGCGTAGATAAAAAAAAACATATACAAATGGAATGTCAAACTTAAGTAGTACGAGAGAGAGAGAGAGAAGAGAGAGAGAGAGAGAGAGAGAGAGAGAGAGAGAGAGAGAGAGAGAGAGACGTACTGTGAAATGAAATATTTTCTTATATCGGTTATTTCCAAATCTATATCTTCTTTTTATTCTTTTCTCTTTGACATAATTTTCCGGAATCTCTTACACTAAACCATTGAGAATTAATTATCATATTCATAAATCATTTTATGTAATTTGTTAAGTAATCACTTAGTATATCATTACCTATCTTCAAGATATCAACATATATGAAAAATATTAAATAATTATGTTCCCGAAGGTACATATGGCCACAGGAATTCCTGATATACCTCTCTCTGAGAAAGTTTACCCACTCACACCCTTACTGCACGGCGAGTCCTTGGCTATGGTACACTTCTTTAGAGCACTGCAATTTAATATGGGAAAAATATTTTCCTGAATTTTAAGACATTGATGTTAACGGTTATGGAACAGTTATCAGTATAATATTGACGAAATATAACATTTATGGCATGATATAATTTGTATTTTTTTTGTTATTGGAAATAATCGTCATTGTAATCAAGAAAGCGAGCAAGTGTCATGTTCCTAATATATGCACAACAATAAACACTATTTTTGTCATCAGAAAGAAAGAATTAAAGAAAGAAAGAAAAAATGCATATATATAATTTATATATATATATATATATATATATATATATATATATATATATATATATATATATATATATATATATATATATATATATATATATACATATATATATATATATATTTACATATATATATACATATATATATATATATATGTATATATATATATATATATATATATATATATATATATATATATATATATATTTATATATATATATATATATATACATATGTATATATATATATATATTTATATATATATATATATATATATATATATATATATATATACATATGTATATATATATATATATATATATATATATATATATATATTTATATATATATATATATATACATATGTATATATATATATATATATATATATATATATATATATATATATATATATATATATATATATATATATATATATATGTATATATATATATATATATATATATATATATATATATATATATATATATATATATACACTATTCTCTGTTATATATCCCATGGATTTTCTTTTAATGGCGCTTGAACGAACGAATAATCCTACAGGTATCACTTCAACAAACAATAATCCTAAAGTTTAGAATAAGAATAATGATGAAAACATTCTTCGTGAATTTGACCTTAAAAGATTTC
>NC_090730.1:177826602-177843045 GCF_036898095.1 Palaemon carinicauda
ATACTTTAAAGCTAGCTGTGGTGTGTGCCGGCCGGCAAAGGCAGGCCGGCACACATCCCCCTATACTGTACTAGTATTCTTCTGTATAGCATATACAGTAAGAAGAAAACTATAGTAAGGGTTTTGGTACAGCACTGTATCTTCTAACACTATTGTGTTTTCTTGCAAACCCCTTTGCTGTTGCCCTCAGATAGGAAGCTGAGTTCTTCCCTGTCTATTATCCAGGATTTTAAAATCATTGCTTAGGTGTGAGCTCCACCTGTTTCCTCTGGAAACCTTGCATTGGTTACTCTAGAAGAGATAAACCATATTTGATTTTATTATCTGGAAGGCTACAACAATGGGTTGTGAGGAAAACACAAGTGTGTGTCTTTCCTTTCTGAATTGTTATGCTGTACTCTGCATATCCAGTGATACATAGTTCACTTGATACTCATGGAAATTTCTTCTCTTTACAGAAGGACACTCCGAAGTGGGGAAGTGCTTTCTGCAATGTCAGCAGCAAGAACCTCTGCGGACATGAGTTTTGTAGGAGACACGCGGCATACGCTGTCTCCAAGGATGATCTCCGGTATTGGGACCCTCAGGTAAGTACTGTGTGCACTAACCTGATTAATGAGACAATTAAATAGCTAGGAAGAAGCTTCGTACCTGGGTAAGGGGCTTCCAAAAGAACACTTCTGGCCCTTATCTTCCAAGTGAGAAGATGAGGGCGTATCCTTTCCCTAAGGCATCAGCTGATGCAGTGATTCCCCAGCCTCAAGACGAGATCCCCTAAGTTCAGATCCAGGTGGATGCTGAAGTCGCGGTCGCGATGCAAGACATCCAGCTAGATGACAGGATGTCTGATGTGGACGGGTGTCAGGAGGAAGACCTCCTGGCAGAAGCCCAGGATGAAGTTCAAGCCCCTCTACATCGGCCGGTCTCCCAGTAGAGCTGGGACAGGCCCTCTCTTCTATTGTTGGAATGATCCAACAAATGCAGAAGGAGAATCAGGAGAAGGCGGCTGCAATGGAACTGCGAATGCAGTGCCTTGCAGAAATACATGGGCCCCAGAAAAAGCTCAATGTGAAAGACCTTCCCTTGTGCTCAGATGCTAACCCATGGAGGTATGCTGAGCACATGCCGATGACAACTGGAAAGATCGTCATCTCGGATAAGCTGGGCTCAGTTCCCCTGGAGGGTGGAATTCTGGCCCAGCAAGGCATCATATCCGGACTGTTATGTCCGGCTGAGGAAGGAACCAGCTTCAAAGGAGGAGACAGAGCCGAAGGAGGTCATAGTGATGGACCATGCTAAGGCTCAAGCTCTACTTTCATCCTCGATGAAAGAGAGGGGCTTCTCTAACTCAAAGGTGGCTGCATTGAATAGGAAGCTCCCTTCCTTTGTGTCCTCGCCTACTAGAGCCTTCCCCTTTTTACAGAAAAGGTTTCTGGCAGTACTAAAAGCAATCGAGGCCGGCAAGTCTTGCCCCTCCCTAGAGGAGTGTAAACCCTTGTCGCTGGCCCTGCCTATGGACCACAAAGACTGGAAGAACGTCCATCTTACGTTCTCAGTGGGAAAGTTGGAGGCTGATATTGCCGGACGTCAGTTCGGCAAGGACCCCCCTAAGCTGTCTGACTTTCTTTTGCGAAGTGAGTTCGATACAAAAGAAAGACTGACTGCCTCAATGTCTCTTCAGACTACTCTTGAGACGATGGCAAGTGACCCCAAGGTCCATGAAATGTTCATGGCAGTGGCCAAGCCTCATCTGGCCACAGTGACGAAGGACCTTTATGGCTTCGTCAAGGCAAGGAGAGCTTGTAGGGAGTTCGTGTTTACCTCGGCTACGGTGAGGCACGAGCTAAAGAAACTAATCTCCTCCAACATTTGGGGAAAAGACCCTTTTTCCCTACCGACTTGGTCAAAGAAGCTGTTGATAAAGCCGCCTTGGAGAATAGAAACCTTCTCCAGAAGTGGGGCCTGGCTATCAAAAGAAAGTCTTCCCCGGATGAGGGTTCTCAACCAAAGAAGAAGACTATGAGGACTAGGCTACCGTCTAGGCCAGCCAAGCCTGTTAGACAGCAACAGCAACTGCAATTGCCATTGCCCCCAGTGCCCCAGATCGTGGCACAAACCCCGACCACCTTTCAGTGGGTACCCCAGGCCGTGTCGACACAGTCCACGGCATTCACCCCAGCGTTCGAAGGGCAGTCTACTTCCTTTCGAGCAAAGCCTAGAGGAGCAGCCAGAGGCTCGTCTAAACGCCCCTCAAGGGGAAGGGGACTCAGGGGTGGTCATGGTCAGGAAGGCAAGACCTCAGGACGGCAGTCCAAGCGAGGTGATACCGGTAGGAGGGAGACTTCTGAAATTTCGGGATCGGTGGACCTTCAATCCCTGGGCATACAGCCTACTCAAGAATGGACTGGGCGGGAGCTGGTACAGCACTCCACCCCCGTGCCTTCGGTTTTTCCAACACTCTACCCCCGTTATGGAGGAGTACGTTCAAGAACTGTTGGAGAAAAAGGGTGAAGCCCATCAATTTCTAAGGGAGGCTGTTTTGTGTTCCCAAGAAAGACTCGGAAAAGCTCAGAGTCATTCTGGACTTGTCGCCACTTAACAAGTTCATAGTGAATTGCAAATTCAAAATGCTAACACTGCAACACATAAGGACCTTACTGCCCAGGAGGGCATATTCCGTCTCTATAGACTTTTCAGACGCCTACTGGCACATTCCAATTAGCTATCGACTCTCCCCCTACCTAGGGTTCAGGCTACAACGAAAACTATACGCCTTCGGAGCCATGCCATTCGGGCTAAACATAGCCCCAAGGATTTTTACGAAGCTTGCGAGCGTAGCTCTCAAACAATTTCGCCTAAAGGGAATTCAGGTAGTAGCCTACCTGGACGACTGGTTGGTGTGGGCAGCATCCGAGACAGAATGCTTGCAAGCTTCCAGTCAAGTGATCCAGTTCCTAGAGTACCTAGGCTTCAAGATCAACAGAAAAAGTCTCGACTTTCTCCATCTCAAAAGTTCCAGTGGCTGAGAATCCACTGGGACCTTTTGTCACACCGTTTCTCCACCTCGGCGAAGAAAAGGAAGGAGATAGCGGGTTCTGTCAAGAGACTTCAAGATTCCGAAAGGATATCAAGACACGAGCAGGAGAGAGTACTGCGCTCTCTCCAGTTTGCTTCGGTGACAGACCCAGTGCTAAGAGCAAAGCTAAAGGATGCAATCGGATTTTGGAGAAGTTATGCATCAAACGCGTGAGGATATCTGAGAAGACCAGCCGCTTCGGCTAAGTACTCTTCTCAGGCCTTGGTCCCAAGCCAGACATCTAAAGAAGTCAGGTTCTTCTTCAGCCACCTCCCCCGTCGGTGACGATTCACTCAGACGCCTCGAAGGAGGGATGGGGAGGTCACTCTCATCGGAAAAAAGTCCAGGGGACTTGGTCCAGGCTATTCAAGACCTTTCACATAAAACTTTCTAGAAGCTAGGGCAGTGCTCCTTACCTTAAAGAAAGTCTCCCTGCGTCATTCGATCCACATAAGGTGGTGATTGACAGCGAGGTAGTTGTGAGATACTTGAATCGACAAGGATCGAGGTCACCACCTCTCAACCAGGTGATGTTGGCCGTCTTCCGATTGGCGGAAAAGAAGAAGTAGTACCTGTCGGCAGTTCACCTTCAAGGAGTCCGCAATGTGACAGCGGACGCTCTATCCAGGTTCACACCGATAGAGTCGGAATGGTCCTTAGACGCAGGATCATTCTCCTTCATTCTGAATCAGTCCCAGAACTGCAGATAGACCTCTTTGCGACGAAAGACAACAAGAAGTTGCCCCTGAACGTGCCCCGTACGAGGACCCCTTAGCGGAAGCAGTGGACGCGATGTCCCTCGACTGGAACAGATGGTCCAAGATTTATCTGTTCCCTCCTCACAACCTTCTGTTGAGGGTCCTCAACAAACTGAGATCCTTCAAAGGGTAGCGGCAATAGTGGCCCCCAAGTGGCCGAAGAGCGTGTGGTTCCTCCTGGCATTGGAACTGTAGCTGAAGTTTGTACCACTACCAGATCCAGTTCTGACCCAGCGAGCCCAGAAGTCAACTCTCTGCGCTTCATTACAGAAAACCCGGACCCTGCAGCTCATGATTTTCTCTCCCTAGCGGTGAGAAAGCATTTCGGGATTTCGAAAGCCAGTATAGACTTCCTTGAGGAATATAAGTGCAAATCTACTAGAAGGCAATATGAGTCATCTTGGAGAAAATGGGTGGCCTTTTGTCAAGGCGAAGATTCCGCAGGAGATCTTGACAGACTTCTGCTTATCTTTTTTCCCCACCTCCATGGTCAAGGGTTGGCAGCGAACACAATTTCAGCGTGTAAGTCTGCTTTGACAAGACCCATTCTATATGCCTTCCAGGTCGACCTAGGTAACGAGATCTTTAATAAAGTCCCGAAAGCCTGTGCTAGGCTCAGACCTTCAGCACCTCCAAAGCCCATTTCATGGTCTTTAGACAAGTTCTTCATTTCGCTTCTCTGTTGAGCAATGAAGAGTGTGCGTTAAAGGATTTGACACAAAAAGTTATTTTCCTATTTTGCACTCGCGTCCGGGGCCAGGGTTAGTGAGATTGTAGCCTCTCGAGAGAGGCAGGTCGTGTTCAGTTCCTGGATGGGGAAGAACTGAACCTGTTTCCGGATCCTACGTTTCTCGCCAAGAACGAGTTACCCACCAACAGGTGGGGTCCCTGGAGAATCTGCCCTCTGAAAGAAGATGCATCTCTATGTCCAGTAGAATGCCTAAAGGTCTATCTTCATAGAACTTCAGACTTCAAGGGTGGTCAACTATTCAGGGAAGAAACATCAGGCTCAAATTTATCTCTGAATCAACTCAGAGCGAAAATCACATATTTTATTCGCAGAGCAGATCCTGACAATACACCCGTAGGTCACGATCCGAGGAAAGTTGCCTCATTCTTAAATTTCTTTAATTGTATGGATTTTGAGCATCTCCGTTCATACACTGGCTGGAAGTCTTCCAGAGTGTTCTTTCGCCACTATGCGAAGCAAGTAGAGGAACTAAAAGAGATCTGTGGTAGCAGTGGGTCGCGGTGTTAACCCTACTGTTTAACTCTGCGAGGAACAGTGGTCTTAATTGGGACGATTAATTCCAGGGTGAGTGTGTAGTTACATACTGTACTACAAACTAAGTGAGGGCACTGTGTTGCCCATCCAGACTGTTCCATTTCCGAAGGTGAACCTAGCATAAGTGCAGACATGTGTGCCGAGCGTTTCTAACGCTAATGTCATTGATTTGTAATACAGGCTTTTATGACTTTGATACCTCGGTATCTTAAAAGTGACATCTAATGTTTTTCTTTCAGACAAACAAGCTCTGTTTACTATCATACTTATGCTTATAGTTTTGGGTTATCCTCTTCTTATATATATATATATATATATATATATATATATATATATATATATATATATATATTGTGGTTAACCTGTCTATTTATTGCCTGTCAATAATCTGGTTCTTGAGAACCTTGCGTCTCCTTCACCTGTGTCAATTTATTGGTATAATTGAGCATTCATTCTATGTACCTTATCTGGGATAATTCTAATAGAATTGTTCCTTTATGCAAGCTATGTTGCATTGGTTTTCCTCCTATGCGGATATAAAACCTTTGTCCAATACAAGTATTGTGCGGAAAACTGGTCGATATTTCATATTGACGCAGTGGTCCTTTACAAACTATGCTTTACTTAATATAGGGCGAGACCACTATATTAGCTTGCCTGGTATTCATACATAGATATATGTACTCTTCGAGACTTTTCCAGAGTCTAGTAGGACTCTTCCCTGTAGGGGGCAGGAAGCTCTAACATAGTTTATAGTTAGTTGAAAAGATGTATAACGGTAACATCTTAGGTCTCTAGGTCTAGTCGACCGGGAAAAAATTACCTCCGGGGAGTACGGCACGTTCTGAGAATCCACAGATACAGTAATGCTCTGGTACACTTCCATCAGGACGACATGGCTTGAGCCCAAAAAACGGATTTTGAGCGAAGCGAAAAATCTATTTTTGGGTGAGATGGCCATGTCGTCCTGATGGACCCGCCCTTGCCTTTCTAAGAAAGGGCTGTAGGACCCCTCCCTACATACAGTATCTGTAGCACCTCGTGTACGCGACAAGGAATACAGATGGCGCCAGGATTGGCGCCAGGCACGCATACGAATCGGGGGATAGGGAAGCCTTGGGAGCGGCTCCCCTTTTTCTTTCCTGAATTCGTATCTCGTCAATCACCTCCTACGAGACGAAATCTCTGTCCAGGATGTAGATTGCCATGTGACGTGTCTAGAATACGTCCTCTGATATGTCGCGATATCCCTTTCAAGAGGGATACTCGCTCCAGGAGTTAGAATTCTGGTACCTTAAGGTAAATTCTCTGGGAATATCGCCGTAGTTGTAATATACCCTAGGAAGCTACCCTATAGGAACTTCCATCAGGACGACATGGCCATCTCACCCAAAAATAGATTTTTCGCTTCGCTCAAAGTCCGTTATATATATATATATATATATATATATATATATATATATATATATATATATATATATATATATATATATATATATATATATATATATATACATATATAATTATATACATATATATACATTTTTATAAATATATATATATATATATATATATATATATATATATATATATATATATATATATATATATATATATATATATATATATATATATATATATATATATATATATATATATATATATATATATATATATATATATATATATATATATAATATAAATAAGTAACTTCTAGTTTTCCAACAATCATAAAATCAAGCACATACTCATATATTTTTCCTTTGTACAATACTATGCCTTATATGATATACAAAGAAGGAAGGTGTCCCAACAGACCTTTAGGACAGTAGCAATGTCTCTTTGGACATTTATTGATGATTTGACATTTTTATATTAATGTCATGTTTTCCATACTAAGGTTACTGAGATTGAGTTGATTAAAATCTTAAAGACTGAACTGACGAAAAGGTGGAACTAACATATAGTGAAGTGAGGCAAAGGCAGAACTGACGTATGTTGAACCGACGTGATGGCAGAACTGATATATGTTGAACTGATGCAAAATCAGAACTGACATATGTTGAACTGACATAAAGGCAGAACCGATGTCTTGGGAAACAACGTAAAGTCTGAACCAACGTATGTTCAGCCGATGGAGAGACGAAATTGACATTTGATGTACCAAAGTAAAGGCGGAAATGACGTACGTTGAACTGACACAAAGTCTGAACTGACGTATTTTGAACTAATGTAAAGGTAGAATTAACGTATTGTGAACCAACGTAAAGATGGAACCGACATATGTTGAACCGAGGTAAAGGCAGAATTAACAAATATTGTACCAACATAAAGGCAGAATTGATATATGTTGAAACTTCGTAAAGACGTAATTGACATATGATGAATCGACCTAAAGGCAGAACTAACAAGAGTTGAACCATCATAACGTTGGAACTGACAAATGTTTAATGGATGTAAAGTTGCAACCGATGGATGGTCGAGTAAAATTCGGAGCTGATGTATGTTGAACCGACGTAAAGTTGGAACTGACGTATGTTGAGCAAGCGTGAGGTAAGAACCAATGGATGGATCTGGAACTGACGTATGCTGAACTGACATAAAGTCAGAACTGAGGTATTTAGAGCTACCGTAAAATTGGAACTGAAGTAATGTATGTTGAACTGATGTGAAAATGGAATTGATATGTGTTGAACTAACATAAATGCAGAATATGCATTTGTTGAGCTGACGCAAAGGCAGAACTGACGTATGTTGAACTGATGTAAAAACAGAATTTATTTATATAGAACCGATGTAAAGGCAGAACTGATGTATTTTGATCCAATGCAAAGTTGTAGCCAATGTATTTCAAACTAATGTAAAGGCGGAACTGACTGTTGAACCGACAGATGTTGAACCGATGTAAATAGAGAATTGACATATGTTGAACTGAAGTAAAGGCGGAATTCTCACATGTTGAACCGACGTAAATGCTAAATTAATGTATATTGAAACGGCGTAAAGGCAGAATTGACATATGTTGAACCGACATAAAGCTGGAAGTGACGTACGTTGAACCGATGTAAAGCTGGAACTGATGGATGGTTGAGTAAAAGCAGAACTGATGTATGTTCAACCGACGGAAAGTTGGAACTGACATATAATAAACCTACGTGAAGTTAGAACTGACATATGATGAAACGATGTAAAGTTGTAACTGAAGTAAGTTGAACCAATATAAAGTCGGAACTGACATACATTGAACTGTCGTATTTGGAACCAACATAAAGTTGGAACCAGTGTATGTTGAACTAACGAGAACTTGAAACTGGTGTATGTTGGGCCAATGTGAAGTCAGAACTGACATACATTGAACCAATGTGAAGTTGAAACTGATGAATGTTGATCCAGTGTGAAGTTAGAACTAATATATGTTGAAACTATATAAAGTAAGAACCGATGGATAGTCGCTAAGTTCAGGAAGTAAAGTATGTTTAACTGATGGATGGTTGCAAAATTCAGAACTTACATATGTTGAACCGATGTAAAGTCGGAACCGATGCATGGTCGCTAAAGTCGGAAATGACGTAAAATGAACCGATATAAAGACACAACCGATAGATGGACGCAAAAGTAGGAACTGGCGTATGTTGAACCAATGTAAAGTCAGAACCGATGGATGGTCGTAAAGTCGGAATTAACATATGTTGAACCGATGAAAAGTCAGAATTGATGTATGGTCGATAAAGTAAGAACTGATGGTCTTGAAGCAACGCAAGTAGGGATATTATTCGCTGGCTTCGCAATGTGAATAATGTACCTTAAATTAAAATATTAATTGACGATCGTAGTTTCTGTTGATTATCTTCTTCCATGTGATCTATTTTTTCCGACCGTCGTTTAACTGAGTTAAATAGAAAATACTATTCATATAATTTTACTGAAATATCATAGAAGGCTTCCTATACCGCCAGTTACCAGAATATTGAAAAAAATGACAGAAAGAATGAAAAATAAAAATATCATGTATAAAAATAACGTGATAATCTTCTCTCATTATGGAAAACAATATCGAATAGACTACATATTTCCCAATATTTTGCTCTTTCATTTCAGATTGAATATCTAAAAAAAGAAAATTAATAATCGAATATGAAAAGTGAGATTGCTTTTTTCCGGCGAGGGATGATATAACTGATTATTTTGGAGTGGCTTTAACAACAATCTTTTTTTTTATATAAAGATATGGCATTTTATACTACTGAAAAGCCCAAACCATCAGATTAAACTATTTTATGTCCATGATTACTACCAATAAATGAAGAAATCAAAGAAGAAATAAACACAATATACCATGCAAGGATTAACTAGTATAACAATACCCAATCTTTGTAAAAGGATTCGTAATTCATTGTTTCCCAATGCAGAGCATTTAACGATAAATATAATTCAGAAAGTAAAAAGTTTCTATTTTACATGGATCAATAAAATATATCAATTATATTGCGGCAGTTTTCTAGGTAACAAATAATTATGCTCAAGAAAGTAAAAATTATCTATTTTACTTGGATCAATAAAATATATCAATTCTGTTGCGGCAGTTTTTCTAAGTAACAAATAATCATAATCAGGAAAGTAAAATGTTTCTATTTTACTCGGATAAATGGAAGAAAAAAAATATATTACGATAGCATATCTAAATTAGTTATTTTTTATGAAAGGATATTACACTACTTAATATTCTATATAGTTTCCTAGCGTCTAACCACAAATGCCTCTATGTAATAGTAACATGAAAGGAGAAGGCAGTGACTGATTTGGGATCATTAGCTGATAATGAAGGAAACGAACAGCAAGAGTTTGCTTACAAAAAAGAAACCAAAATTTCTTCAATAATATCCGTCCAGTTAAAGTTTAGGAAGGATTATTATTCAATAAATAATCTTGTCAGAATGTAAGATAGTATATAATGGGCCAATTTAACAAGGCAGATTTTAAAGATGATTGATATTTATAATTTGGCTTATGATTAGGTAACAACATATTTGATGTGGACACGAACATATTTTGGTTAAATTTGGAGTGTGTAATTCTGTGGCTGAGTTCAAACTCTAATTCTAGCAAATTGGGTTCAGCTCTACATATTTTCGTATTAAATATTATCTGTATTTTATATATAATTACCATACCATAGAGCCTAAAAATAAGAGGAAATTTATTATTATTAGAATTATGATTTTTCATGCATTGATTAAAAAGAATACCATGAAAGTATGGTATATTAATCACCCAATTCTCAAAATTTTAATAAAATCCGAGTGTTTCTACTTCATATCAATAGATGACAGCACACGTACCTTGTTCAATTCAGGTGGAAATCAATATCCAAGTAGAGAATGGTAATAGATTGATAATTATGAAGAAATGTGTACGGGAGGTAAAAATTATATTCAGCTCCAATTAATTAGGCTACTGTGCGGTATTTTTAAACCAAAATGACGTCATGGAAGGTTCCAGAATGCAAGGATTAAAGAGCTCTATATATATTGTTTATTTTCATGGCCCATAGATGGCCTTAGTAATAAGAGTACCAAATTGCCAATTATCCCCATCCCCCGCTCATTATAATTCTTATTACTTCATTTCTGTTGCTATTTGGGCTCAAAATTGCTGTAAAGCAAACGCACGTGAACTTTATGATACTTATCATCTGGTCGTAACCTAATTCTTCAGAAATTAAAAATTTCACAACAAATGTCACCGAAATATTTCCTCAGCAAACAATCGTCAGTTCAATTACATTTGGGGGTAAAGGGGTCACTCATATGCCACATGTACTGAAATCGGGGAGAAAAACCAGTAATTGCACAGTTATTTGAACTAATTTTCAAGTCCCTTTTTATGAAACCAAAAGATAATTATATGTTCCATGGTATGATATGTATTATTAGTAAAGGCACGTAGAATAACAATATTGTTACATTACGAAAGGCATAATAACGCAGATTCCTCTAGCCTCCTCCCATACATCGTAACAAGTTTTACATTACCGCCAATAGATGGCATCAGATGCACTTTGTCCCAACTAAATTAGTCTATCATTTGAAGCCCACGTGTGTCAAAAAAGTGTAGTAGGAAGGTAGAGGCTAGAGAATTGGTAGTAGATAAATTGTCCAACGATCGTTTCCTTATTAGGAATGGATATTTTTATCAGAAAATTGTGTGAATTTTTCATATACTATCGGAAGCAACATGAGTTTACTAATGAAAGTGTTTATTATTTCCTTTCTTCATCGGAACACATGCATGGCAAGTCATTTCACTGTACAAGTGACCAAGATAACAATCATCAGCATACCTAGGGTTGGTGGGACGAGTTTGGAACAGCGCTGCCAAATTGAATTTCCTTGAATGGAGAATATCATTATTCATTACAGATTCCAGTAATTTAAGGAGTAATAGTTATACACCAAAAGGTGCATGAGTGTGGTGTAATTTGATATTCTTATAATCGGCGTAAGAAACATAGAAATCTAATAACAAAAAAGAAAATAGTCATATTTCCGTTTCTTCGACAAAGCCGGACTATGTTACGTCATTGATTTGCGAATTTGTGTTTGCTAATAAGGGCATTGTACAGTGTAAATAAGTTAAAAAATGGACCTTAAATACATATCCTTAGCAAATGAATGCATGTCGGTAAAACTGTTTTTTTTTTTCTTTTTTTCCTTTTACTTTTGCTAAGAAAATATACTGTTGTACACGTTAATTTTTACAAATATATATTTATGATACTTACATTGATACCTTGATATGGGTTTTAACGAAGTAGTGTATAATTCATAATTTTATGTACTAATATGAGTCACTTACATGAATATTTAAAAAACATGATAAACAGAATTAGTTGAAATTTTGATCAATAAAGATTACTACGCTGTATATATTTTAAAGGCTCAATGATCATCAATGAATTTATCATTCATACTAATGTTACTAACTTTTCTCGAAATTAATATATTTTTTAGTAAAAAATGAAAGAGATTTATCCTCAAGTGACTTTAACAATATAAATCTTGTTTTACATATTCAACTTTTAATAAAGGAAATCATACTTCAATCATCTGGTAAGGGCATTCCTTATGAAGATACCAGATCCTAGTTATAAATGCACTAATAAATAACATTGCTGGTAAAGCTGTTCCTTTGTTTAATATACGTTCAAGATAATCCATTATTTATATATACTTATATATATATATATATATATATATATATATATATATATATATATATATATATATATATATATATATATATATATATATGCATATACATACACATATATACATGTATATATATATATATATATATATATATATATATATATATATATATACATATATATATATATATATATATATATATATATATATATATATATATATATATATATATATATATATATATATGTGTGTGTGTTTGTATATATATATATATATATATATATATATATATATATATATATATATATATATATATATATATATATATATATATTTATATATATATATATATATATATATATTATATGTATATATACATACATATATATAAATATAAATATATATATATATATATATATATATATATATATATATATATATATATATATATATGTATATATATACATATATATATATATATATATATATATATATATATATATACAAACACATACACACATATATATATAATATATATATATATATATATATATATATATATATATATATATATATATAGTATTAATGTTCTCTCCTACCAGTACCGGCTACGATCTTCTTAAGTCAATCGGGATTATAAAGAAGATCGTAGAGAGAGAGAGAGAGAGAGAGAGAGAGAGAGAGAGAGAGAGAGAGAGAGAGAGAGAGAGAGAGAGAGAGAGAGAGAGAGAGAGAGAGAGAGAGAGCACTACAAAACCGGGATGCCAATGATCTCTAAAAATTAATCAGAAAAGACTGATTATACCTAGATCAAGAAGAGTAATAGAGGCGAAGTATGGATGTTGCATTAAGCTATTCAAGATAAACGACAATTATGTGTCAACATTTATTTTTATAACGGCGAATGTAACAGATAGAGTAAGATCTAACCAGTAATGGTGTATTTGAAAGGGGGATTTGAAACATATTTGATGCATATTCACTCATAATGTGTAAAATTAAACTACAAAAACAGAAGAGACATTACTAATATTACTTTTTATTCCATCTCTCTGCCTGCAACTCTCCAAACATCTGTCCTTGGGAGATATGAAGCAAGCTTACCTCAGCCCTGAAGTCGTGCTCGAAACCCACTTGCCTTTTTCTTTCCATCCTTCTTCTCAGCCTCCTTTGTGCACCACTTCGATGCCATAAAACCCCACCTGACCCTCAAGTAGAAAGTCAGTTTCCGCCTTCCAACGAGAAAGGTATTGAATTCCTAACAATCTTTGCGCCAACACGACTCCTTTTGCAATGTGTATTATCCCTCTTCAAACAGGAGAGAGTCATCTCAAAGCCTTGGCATGTCAAATGTCCTTCTTTCCTCTCCTCGGACTCTGAGTACCGTGTTTTTATGTTTCCAAAGCAAAACTGAGCACAAAAATGAAATAAGAATCAAATTATGATTTATATAAAAGGAATTGGATATTATAGAAATTATACATGCTAATATCAATAGAGATAATAGCAAAAACAAAATTAGTAACTGTAACAGTAATATGAACTGTTATACAAAAGCTTACTTTCATAGTAATGATTGTGAATATTAATGTCCTTTTATTAATATTATTGTTATTATTGCAATATAAAGAACGGTAACAAACCATCTATGTTTTAATTTTTAACTTTTTATACCTGATATTCAAAAGCTTTTCTACTGAATACTAAATTCCAAGGTAAAGATTTCCCAAAACTATGCTAAAATCAATGACTTTTTAATATTTAAAACTAATTTTTCATCACCAAATAACTTTGCTATGAGAACAACTTTAAGAGGAAAACAAATAACAATTTCCTTTTAATAGAAATGCACAATGTAAGTCAAGATATCTCTTCAGGCAGCCACATCAACACCTTTGTTTTTCACCCTCGAGTTGGTCCAGTGCTTCCAGGAACGAGAGGAGGAAACCAGAATAAAGGCATCTTTTTCCTTCTCCAATTACTGTGAACCGAGGCCTGGAAGCCTGGTGATGGTTATATGCCCTTCAACCACACAGGATGAAAATCCAAAAAAAGTTGCAGCCATTGTTGGGATCTTTACCCAAAAGAGATTTAAACATTTTAAACTATTAGATATCTGTGCATTACTTATTTACAAACTTTTAAACATATATTGTTGCTACTACGTTTCTCATGCTCTAATTATGTGTTACATGTTGTTAATTTTCTAATTTTTTTCTATTTTACATATATAAAGTAACTTGAAATATTTCCTCCGACATTTCCTTTAATTATATGGATAATGATGAACATAAGGATTGCATAAGATTTTCAAAATAAATCAAAGGCACTCTTTATTATGTAGGTGGATGCCGACCAAGTCTCTCTCTCTCTCTCTCTCTCTCTCTCTCTCTCTCTCTCTCTTATGCACAAAATAAAACATTACCAATTTCATTAGTTTTTCCCTTTGAATAAACATAACAATTTAATTCAACTTTAGATGTGATAGCAAATTAAATATCAGAAAGTTAAGTAAATTTATGTAAGTTGTAGGAATATTGAAAAAAAAAATTCCAATCATTATTCGCCCACACACGAGCAAACGCGGCAAAGGAAAGATATGTGTAATTACACATATCATAATCCAATGCACACATTTATATATATATATATATATATATATATATATATATATATATATATTATATATATATATATATATATATATATATATATATATATATATATATATATATATTATTTATATATAAATTGGGAAAGGTCTCAGCCACTCCTTAATAACGTTTTTGAAAGTGTTGGAATAAATAGACTTTAAGTAGATGCGTACAGTGAATTAAAGCGAAGATGTCTTGTATATACACAGATATTGTTTTTTATTTATTTATTATTATTATTATTATTATTATTATTATTATTATTATTATTATTATTATTATTATTATTATTATTATTATTATTATTATTATTATTATTATTATTATTATTATTCTCAGCTAAGCTACAACTCTAGTTGGAAAAGCAGGATACTATAAGACCATGGTCACCAACAGGGAATGATAGCCCAGTTAGGAAAGAAAATAACTAAATAAACAAACTATAAGAGAAGTAATGAACAATTGAAATAAAATATTGTAAGAAAAGTAGCAACATTGAAACAGATCTTTCATATATAAACTATAAAAAAAACATCTATGGCAGCCTGTTTAACATAGAAACATTTTATGCAAGTTTGAACTTATGGAATACACTCCTAGATTGTATACTACAAGTAAAGAAACAAATTTCGTAGAACAACTACAAAATGGGACTCTTATAAAAGGAATATTATTTGAAACTTATAAATGTTGGTCGGATGCACGAAAGGCCTACATATATCTTTCCATCAAATTGCTGTAGCAAGTTAATATTTAATACTATATTTTGATAGGGTATAATGCTCTTATTGCACACCTTAAATATACTCTAATGTTAAGTTGAATTTATAAGTGTTTTTATATAAAAGGGGCTTTTATATGATTGTTCATCAAAGAGGGATGAAGCATTTATGTAAATTGAAAATACTAGAAATCAAAAAATAATTCTTTAGATGTATCCTAATAAGAATAAAATAGAGGTTATTTATTAGATAAGCTTCAGTCAATTAATTACTTGCTATGTTTTTTTTATTGAAATTGAACAAAATTACTCGTTTTATTTTGAATTAACTTGCATTATGGAGTCTTGCAATAAAATTTTTCTGGTGTGGGGCTTAAAATGGTATTTCTATAATGGTGGCCAATACCGATGCTGGGAAATAAATAGAAATTGCAATAAAAATATTTTTTTGGGTCTCACAAATTGGAAGGGGAAAGGATCTTTCCTACTTACGTATAGTTTTTACTGTTTTTTACCCGTTTCACTGCGCTATGTACAGTCCTTTCTTGCTTATTTGTAGAATTTTATTTGACTACAATTGTAGTTTATAATTCTGGCTAAATACAAAATCTCCCTATTGAAGTTTTCATCATCATCATCATCATCATCATCATCATCTCCTACTACACCTTTTGATGCAAAGGGCCTGGGTTAAATTTCACCAGTCGTCTCTATCTTGAGCTTTTAAATTAATCCTTCTCC
>NC_090730.1:177848545-177851045 GCF_036898095.1 Palaemon carinicauda
AATAACAACGTTAAAATAGATATTTCATATATAAACTATAAAATTACTTATTTTAGCCCTGTTTAACATAAAAACATTTGCTACGAGTTTGAACTTATGAAGTTCTACTAATTTAATTACCAGATTATTATGATCATTCCACAATTTGGTCATAAGCTGGAATAAAGTTTTGCTCCCAAAAATATCTAGAAAATTAATTCATATGAACCTAACGCACAGTTGTCGACTGCAGAATACTCTTATCATGTTTAAAGGTTTTGAAGGTCGCTTATGAATAGCAGAGGCGAGGGACAGTTACATTGCCCCATCAAGCAGGACAATGCCATAGAGACTGACCATATATCATATGATCAGTGCCAAAGCCCCCCCTCCACCCATGCTAGGACCAATAAGGGCCAGGCGATGGACTGCTGCTGACTCAACAGATAGATCTCTAGGCTTCCCCAAAACCCATATCCTCAGCTCATAAGGATAGTGAGGTTGCAGTGACCAAAGGAACTAACGCGTTCGAGTGGGACACAAACCCCAGTCTGGCGTTCACCAGACAGGGACGTCAGAGAAAGCTTTTTTACGAATCTAACTGAAATTAGCTATTGGGTTCCATAACCTTGAAATTAATTGGACATCCTAATTAATTTAAAAGTCATATCCAAAACCAAATGGCACATCAGATGAAAGGTAAAATCATATTCACAGATAATAATTCAACAGAATTTCCTATCAAAGTATGAGCATGAGAATTCTATAATCTTCCATTAGATAAATGATTTAATTATCAAGTCCAATGGAATATGTCCCACGCTGTTTTTATAATTGACTCTTGGTTCAAATAGCATATGGTACAGACAAACTGGTGCTACATATACGTAAGAGAATATTAGTACATTTCCATTTGGCAATTTCAAAGGAAACTTTATAGTATATTTCAATAACGTTAGTCATGCAATTGTTGACGAAAATGGAGTTTTTCGATACTCGTGGTATTCGGTTGTAGGCTTTTGGTCAATTACATTTCATACCCTATCAATACTTTAAAAAAAAAGAAACAATATCATTATTATTATTATTATTATTATTATTATTATTATTATTATTATTATTATTATTATTATTATTATTATTATTATTATTAGTATTATTAGCTAAGTTATCACCCTAGTTGGAAAAGCAAGATGTTATAAGTCCAAAGTCTCCAACAGATAAAAATAGACCATTATTTTTTTTTTCATATATGTGATTACATTCTATTTTTATTCAAAATCAATTATCAGATTACAGTGGTTGATTCCAACCGAAGGTTTAATAACTATAAATTTCATATTATAACCTTTGCCCGTATTCAAAGAAATCAATAGCTTGGTACATCATCTGGTTTGATTTTACTTTAAATAGCATTGTCACGCAGCTTTTATTTAGCCCTTTCACTGCAATTGCTGACTTAGTCAAAATTGAAGAAAATTGTTTCAAAATATGCTAAAAAGTATAAAGTTTCTATTCATGGGAAAGGCCTTGATGATATATTTTCAATAAATATCAGACAATCTAGGATTTTTGCGATCATGAAAGATTTGCCTACAACACAACTTTTATTGAATTCACTACTGGCACTGAAAGGGTTGAGCGTCCACATCAAACGTATGTGGTACGCCGTAAATTCGCTATAAATAGCCAGCTGTTAATGGAGTGTTTACGATTGAGTAGGATATTAAAGTGCTCTTATGGTTTTGTTGTTCGTTCGCTTCGCATGCTGATTCTCTAATACAATTAATGGGAACATTCGAACCCGGTGTATTGCAAGTGAAACGCCACTCAAATTTGCAATAAAGACTGGCAGTTTCTATTTCAAGCTCGGAGAGAGTCAGGATTCAGTATCAGAATCAGATTTATTTTTGTGCGCCGTGCAAGTGCTTTTCAATAAAAATAAGTGATCTATAAAGGCAAGTAAATTTTCTTGATAGATCCACATATATGAAATTTCCTAGAAAAAAATGTAAGCGACTTTTTTTAAAATTTAGATTTTCGGAATAGATTTTTTTTTTCCTCAATGAAAACATTATGCCAAACTCAACTGCAAACTTGTACTTCAATTTATTGTTTTCAAAGTCTACTGGATTTAACATTGGTTCATACCCTACACGTCCCTCAAGTTTTGTTGAAATTCCTTCTGTAGTTTTTACGTAATGTTGTTTCACAAACCAAAAATAAACTAATAAAACATTTGCTACATGTTTAATACTGCGACTGTTTTCAATGTACTGTGTGTACTTGTACTTTGCTATACTTTACTCGAAATACTACAGATTCATCCTTGGGTCGTACCTGGCATGACCACCAAACTTGGTCAAAATCGATACAGAAATGTATATGTAAAATTGATTACAAACAAATAAATGATAACAGGGGTGAATACATACCAATTGTAAAAACGGCGATTTTTACTCTAAGTAATACACAGAAACTAATCACAAAATTAATAGCTTTGCCTACTCTATTGACAAAA
>NC_090730.1:177863545-177873545 GCF_036898095.1 Palaemon carinicauda
AGGCGGAAACTGACATTCTGCTTGAGGGTCAGGTGAGGTCTTATGGCATCGAAGTGGTGCACAAAGGAAGCTGAGAAGAAGGATGGAAAGAAAAGGGCAAGTGGGTTTCGAGCACGACTTCAGGGCTGAGGTAAGCTTGCTTTATATCTCCCAAGGACACACGATGGGAAAGTTGCAGGCAGACGCATGGAATAAAAAGTAATATGAGCAATATCTCTTCATGCTTTGCAGTTTAATTTTACACATTACGAGTCAATATGCATCAAATATAATGTATCACGTCCCCCTTATAATACACCACTGCTATTTAGATCTTACTCTAGTTTTTACATTCGTACTAATGAAAATAAACGTTGACACATACTTATCATATACTTTGATAGCTTAATGTAACCTACACACTTCATCTCTATTGCTCTTCTTGCTATATTTATATTCCGTCTTTTCTGATTCATTTGTAGAGATCATCAGCATCCCTGTTTTGTATGTGGACTTTTCTCTCTCTCTCTCTCTCTCTCTCTCTCTCTCTCTCTCTCTCTCTCTCTCTCTCTCTCTCTCTCTCTCTCTCTCTCTCTACGATATTCTTTATAATCATGATTGGCCTTTTATTAATTGACTTGAGAAGATCGTGGCCATTACTGGTAAGGGAGAACATTAATGCTATCTATCTATCTATCTATATATATATATATATATATATATATATATATATATATATATATATATATAAGTATATATATATGTATATATATATATATATATATATATATATATATATATATATATAATATATATACATATATACATTTATATATATATATATATATATATATATATATATATATATATATATATATAATATATATACATATATACATTTATATATATATATATATATATATATATATATAAGTATATATATATGTATATATATATATATATATATATATAAATGTATATATGTATATATATTATATATATATATATATATATATATATATATATATATATATATATATATATATATATATATATATGTATATATATATATATATATATATATATATATAAATGTATATTTGTATATATACATATAAATATGCATATATATATATATATATATATATATATATATATATATATATATATATATATATATATATATATATATATACTGTATATTGGATTCTTTTAAACCTATATCAAACCAAGAAACAGCTTTAACAGCAATGTGTGAATTTATAACAAGGATATAGTATCTTCATAAGGTAACGCCCTTAGTAGACGAATTTGGTATGATTTCCTTCATTAAAAGTTTTATATTCAAAAGAAGATTTATATTGTTAAAGTAACTTGAGGATAAATCTCTCTTATATTTCACTAAATAGTTTGTTAATATCAACAAAAATTAGTAAAATATGTATGAATTATACATTCCTTGATCATCATTGAACTTTTAAAATATATACAGTTTGGTAATCTTTATTGATCAAAAATTCAACTAATTTTGCTTGATATGTTTTTTAAATATTCAAGTAAGTGACTTACATTAGTACATTAAAATGATGAATTATAGACTACTTCGTTAAAACCTATATTAAGGTATTAATGTAAGTATCATAAATAAATATTTTTGAAAATTAACGTGTTCAACAGTATATATTCTTAGCAAAAGTAAAAGAAAGCAAAAAAGCTTTACTGACATTCATACATTTGCCAAGGAAATGATGATAAGGTTCATTTTATAAGTCATGTACACTGTACAACGCCCTTATTAACAACCACAAATTGGCAAGTCGATGACGTAACATTGTCAGGCGTGGTCGAAGAAACAGAAATATGACTATTTTCTTTTTTGTTATTAGATTTCTATGTTTATTACGCTGATTATAAGAACATCAAATTACACCACAGTCATGCGCCTTTTGGTGTATAACTATTACTCCTTAAATTATTGGAATCTGTAATGAATAATGATATTCTCCATTCAAGGAAATTCCATTTGGCAGCGCTGTTCCAAACTTATCCCACCAACCCTAACTATGATGATGGTTGTTATCTTGGTCACTTGTACAGGGAAATTTTTTGCCATTCATGTGTTCCGATGAAGAAATGAAATAATAAACACTTTCACTAATAAACTAATGTTGCTTCTGATAGTATATGAAAAATTCACATAATTTTCTGATAAAAATGTCCATTCCAAATAAGGAAACGATCGTTGGACAATTAACCTACTACCAATTCTCTAGCCTCTACCTTCCTACTACACTTTTTTGACACACGTGGTCTTCAAATAATAGACTAATTTAGTTGGGGACAAAGTGCATCTGATGCCATCTATTGGCTGTAAAGTAAAACTCGTTACGATGTATGGGAGGAGGCTAGAGGAATCTGCGCTATTATGCCTTTCGTAATGTAACAATACTGTTCTTTTCCATAGATTTTACTAACAATACATATCATACCATGGAACATATAATTATCTTTTGGTTTCATGAAAACGGACTTGAAAATTAGTTTAAATAACTCTGCAATTACTGGTTTGTCTCCTCGATTTCAGTACATGTGGCATTCTGTGGACCCCCCCTGACCCCCAAATGTAATTGAACTAACGATTGTTTCCTGAGGAATTATTTATGTAACATTCGTTGTGAAATTTGTAATTTCCGAAGAATTAAGTTGCGACCAGATGATATGTATCATAAAGTTCACCTACGTTTGTTTTACAGCAATTCTGTGCCCAAATAGGAACAGAAATGAAGTAATAAGAATTATAATGAGTGGGGGATGGGGAAAATTGGCAATTTGGTACTCATATTACTAAGGCCATCTATAGGCCATAAAAATAAACAATGTATAGAGCTCCTTAATCCTTGCATTCTGGAACCTTCCATGACGTCATTTTGGTTTAAAAATACCGCACAGTAGCCTAATTAATTGGAGCTGAATATAATTTATACCTCCCGTACACATTTCTTCATAATTATCAATCTATTACCCTTCTCTACTTGGATATTGATTTCCACATGAATTGAACAAGGTACGTGTGCTGCCATCTTTTGATATGAAGTAGAAACACTAGGATTTTATTCAAATTTTGAGAAGTGTGTGATTAATATACCATACTTTCATGGTATTTTTATTAATCAATGCATAAAAGAATCATAATTCCAATGATAATAATTTTCTTCTGATTTTTAAGCTCTATGACATGGTTATTGTATGTAAAATACAGATAATATGTATTACGAAAATATATAGAGCAGAACCCAATTTGCTAAAATTAGAGTTTGAACTCATTCACAGAATTAAACACTCCAAATTTAACCAAAATATGGTCGTGTCCACATAAATTACGTTGTTACCTAATCATAATCCCAATTCTGTCTTGTTGAATTGTAACATTATATGCCATCTTTCATTCTGACAAGATTATTTATTGAATGATAATCCTTCCTAAACTTTAACTGGTTGGATATTAATACAGAAATATTGGTTTCTTTATTTCAAGCAAACTCTTGTTGTTCGTTTCCTTTATTATTAGCTAATGATCCAGAATCAGCCACTGCCTTCTCCTTTCGTGTTATTATTACATTGAGGCATTAATAAACATGCATTTGCGGTTATACGCCAGGAAACTATGTAGAATTAAGTAGTATAATATCCTTTCATAAAAATAATAACTCATTTAGATATGCTATCGTAATATATTTTTTCTTCCATTTATCCAAGTAAAATAGAAACTTTTACTTTCCTGATTATGATTATTTGTTACTTAGAAAAACTGCCGTAACAGAATTGATATATTTTATTGATCCAAGTAAAATAGATACTTTTTACTTTCCTCATTATGATTATTTGTTACTTGGAAAACTGCCGCAATACAATTGATATATTTTATTGATCCAAGTAAAATAGATACTTTTTACTTTCCTCATTATGATTATTTGTTACTTGGAAAACTGCCGCAATACAATTGATATATTTTATTGATCCCAGTAAAATAGATACTTTTTACGTTCTGAGTTATAATTATCGTTAAATGCTCTGCATTGGGAAACAATAAATTACGAATCCTTTTACAAATAATGGGTATTGTTATACTAGTTAATCCTTGCAGTGTATACTGTCTTTATTCGTGTTTTTTATATCTTTATTTATTGGTAGTAATCATGAACATAAAATAGTTTAATTTGATAGTTTGGGCTTTCCAGTAGTATAAAATGCCATATCTTTATGAAAAAAAAATGTTGTTAAAGCCACTCTAAAATAATCAATTGTATCATCCCTCGTCGGAAAAAACAATCTTCTTTTTCATATCCGATTATTGAATTTTTTTTTTTTAGATATTTCAGCTGAAATGAAAGAGCAAAATATTGGGAAATATGTAGTCTATTCGATATTGTTTTCCATAATGAGAGAAGACTATCACGTTATCTTCATACATAGGATTTTTATGTTTCACTCTTTCTGTCAATTTTTTTTTTTAATATTCTGGTAATTGGTGGTATAGGAAGCTCTCTATGATATTTCAGTAAAGTTATATGAATAGTATTTTCTATTTAACTCAGTTAAACGATGGTCGGAAAAAATTAGATCACATGGAAGAACGTAATCAGCAAAAACTACGATCGTCAATTAATTCTGTAATTTAACGTACATTATTCACATTGCGAAGCCAGCGAATAATATCCCTCCTTGCGTTGCTTCAAGACCATCAGTTCCGACTTTAGCAGTTCTGACTTTTCATCGGTTCAACATACGTCAGTTCCATCTTTAGCGACCATCTATCGGATGTGTCTTTATATCGGTTCATTTTACGTCTGTTCCGACTTTAGCGACCATGCATCGGTTCCGACTTTACATCGGTTCAACATAAGTAAGTTCTGAATTTTGCAACCATCCATCAGTTAAACATACGTTACTTCCGAACATAGCGACTATCCATCGGTTCTTACTTTATATAGGTTCAACATACATCAGTTCTGACTTCACATTGGATCAACATTCATCAGTTTCAACTTCACATTGGTTCAATGTATGTCAGTTCTGACTCCACATTGGCCCAACATACACCAGTTCCAAGTTTTCGTCAGTTCAACATGCACTGGTTCCAACTTTATGTTGGTTCCAAATACGTCAGTTCAACTTACATCAGTTTCAACTTTACATCGTTTCATTATACGTCAGTTCTGACTTCACGTAGGTTCATTATCTGACAGTTCCGACTTTGTGTCCGTTCAACATATGTCAGTTCTAACTTTTCGTCGGTTCAACATACATCAGTTCTGCCTTTACTCGACCATCCATCAGTTCCAGCTTTACATCGGTTCAACATAAGTCACTTCCACCTTTATGTCAGTTCAACATATGTCAATTCTGCCTTTACGCCGTTTCAATATACATTAATTTCGCATTTATGTTGGTTCAGCATGCGAGAATTCCGCCTTTACTTCAGTTCAACATATGTCAATCCCGTATTTACATCGGTTCAACATCTGTTGGTTCAACAGTCAGTTCCGCCTTTACATCAGCTCGACATACGTCGGTTCCTACTTTGCATTGGATCAGAATACATCAGTTTGCATTTACATCGGTTCAATATTAATCATTTCTGTTTCTACATCAGTTCAACTTACGTCAGTTACGCCTTTGCGCCGGCTCAGCAAATGCCAATTCCGCATTTACGTTGGTTCAACACATGTAAATTCCATTTTCACATCAGTTCAACATACATTACTTCAGTTCCAATTTTATGTTAGCTCTAAATACCTCAGTTTTGACTTTATGTCAGTTCAGTATACATCAGTTCCAGATCCATCCATTGGTTCTTACTTCACGCTTGCTCATCATACTTCAGTTCCAACTTTACGTTGGTTCAACCTACATCAGTTCCAAATTTTACTCGACCATCCATCGGTTGCACCTTTACATCCGTTAAACATTTGTCAGTTCCAACTTTATGATGGTTCAACTTTTGTCAGTTCTGCCTTCAGGTCGATTCACCATACGTCAATTACGTCTTTACGAAGTTTCAACATACATCAATTCCGCCTTTATGTTGGTACAAGATATGTTAATTCTGCCTTTACCTCGGTTCAACATATGTCGGTTATATCTTTACGTTGGTTCAAAATACGTTAATTCTACCTTTACATTAGTTCAACATACGTCAGTTCAGACTTTGCGTCGGTTCAACGTACGCCAATTCCGCCTTTACTCTGGTACAACAAATGTCAATTCCGTCTCTACATCGGCTGAACATACGTTGGTTCAGACTTTACATTGTTTCACAAGACATCGGTTCTGCCCTTATATCAGTTCAACATACGTCAGTTCTGTTTTTACGTCAGTTCAACATATATCAGTTCTGCCATCACGTCGGTTCAACATACGTCAGTTCTGCTTTTGCCTCAGTTTAATATATGTTAGTTCCACTTTTTCGTCAGTTCAGTCTTTAAGATTTTAATCAACTCAATCTCAGTAACCTTAGCATGGAAAACATGACATTAATATATAAGTGTCAAATCACCAATAAATGTCCAAAGAGACATTGCTACTGTCCTAAAGGTCTGTTAGGGCACCTACCTTCTTCGTGTATCATATAAGTCATAGTGGTCAATATGACTGCATCTGGGTGGTAGCTAACAGTTGTAGTAGTAAGCTCCGGTATTGTACATAGGAAAAATATACGAGTATGTGCTTAGTTTAGTGTTTGGTTGATGACTAGAAGTTACCTATTTAAATATGTATATATATACAGTATATATATATATATATATATATATATATATATATATATATATATATATATATATATATATATATATATATATATATATATATATATATATATATATATATATATATATATATATATATATATATATATATATATATATATATATATATATATATATATATATACATATACATATATATACATATATATACATACATATATATATATATATATATATATATATATATATATATATATATATATATATATATATATATATATATATATTATATATATATATATATTATATATATAAATATATATATATATATATATATATATATATATATATATATATATATATATATATATATATACACATATATATATATATATATATATATATATATATATATATATATACATATAAATATATATATATATATATATATATATATATATATATATATATATATATATATATATATATATATATATATATATATATATATATATGTATGATACCAAAGCAGTGTCTAATCCTTTAATTCAAAACCCCTTTTAGACACGAAACCTTTGTTTCGATTGTGGGTGTAAAGCAATCAACTAATTGTTTGTACGTGATTTAGATTAATCGGAAAAGTTCTTAGCGATGATTGGTCAGTTTCAAAGAAATATAATTAAAGTACGTTCTAAATTCATTGGATTATGACTCATGGGCTCCTGCACTTTTGCTTATGAATAACCAATTATTGCTGTTAAATTTATTATTATTAGTTTCAAGCATCTTTTTCACTTTTAATGAATATCCTTTCATTGTATCGTATAAATATAAAATTGAAACTTGAATGATACTTTTAATGAAATCTATAAGAGGCTAACTAAGCCCGTAAAGGTCGGCAGGGTTCGCTTAACGACCTCATGAAGGTGAGTCACCTTTGATCTAGTTGATGGAGGTAATTTTAAGTGGGTCTGGAATTTACCCTCTGGAAAAGAAAGAGTAAATGAAATTCATTGAAGGTCAGTTACTGGATAACGTCATTGGGGTTATTGATCTGCCTAATGTATTATTAAACACTAATTATGTAGATTGTAATATATATATGAAAATTTTCTTATATACATTGGTAAAACATAGCTACCTTCCCTATGAAATTAGAAAAAGCAAATGTGCGTACTGTATATATATATATATATATATATATATATATATATATATATATATATATATATATATATATATATATATATATATATATATATATATATATATATATATATATATATATATTCCACTCACGCCCAGGTGAAATAAGGAGTAGTCATACCTCAATGGGAGATGTTACCAGAAGAGGGACACTCGGAAACCACACTCTCATACAAATTGAAGAAATAACGGGTTGTGTTTAGGAAAGGGGGAGGGGGAAAAGGGTAGAATCTGTGTGTGTGTGCGTATGTGCTAATATATGAATATTTACTCATTATTTTCGACGGTTCGGGTACACTAATAATATTATACATACCAATAGTTCATATATCATAAAAGTCATCGTTTTATTAGCAATCTGTTGAAGTCAAAGACTGAAACTAATGCAGTAAGTGGATTTAAACGTACCTTGGAGTTTATACGCGAAAAACTATTGTGAAAAAAAGAACGCTCAATTAGCTATATGGCCACTGACGTTTGTGTTCCACGCGATGGACTTGTAAAACTCCACTTTACATGATGTTAATCACCAAGGTTTTCTCGTTTGCTAAAGTTCTTTCAATATCTCCATTTGATGTGATTTATCAATCTATTTATCTTTCATTTTTATTTTGTAAGAAATCACAAAGGTTTACTGAACTATTAATCAATTTAGAATTACTAAGAGCAGTGAGAATTAAATGTTACTTTATTGAAAATATCAAAAAAATGTAAAAAAGATTTATCAGACAAAGATCTTGGTAAGGGCCTAATATGCAAAAGCTATAATATTGACACAGCAATGAAGCTACCATTTGATAGAATGGGTCAGATTATTTCAGACCAAAGTAGAAAAGCACTGATATTTCACCTTTAAATGTCGTCATCATCAGAAAGAAACTCAACTCACGTCCCAGGCAATTTCTAGTTCATTGAAAATGCTTCCTCACTCAAACTTCGCTTGCTATGATTTTCCTTGATGGCAAACTTCATTTAAATTTGTCTTTACTAGACCCGAATTTTCTTCGCAATGCAGAGGGACTAGATATTATTCTATGTAGAAATATGGGTTCTTCTTATGCAATTACGAACTACAAATAGGACTTATTTGTAGTAAGTGTGAGCAAAGGGATATATTTTTTTTCAAATAGAAGTTCTGCTCTCTCCCTCTCTCTCTCTCTCTCTCTCTCTCTCTCTCTCTCTCTCTCTCTCTCTCTCTCTCTCTCTCTCTCTCCACTTTCATAAATGACGTTTTATAGACAAAATGAGAGTAAATTTCATTTCATAACCAGGAAAAATTAGGTATCTCCGGATCATTCGTTTAGAATGAAATTGTTTTTATATGTATTTTTTTTAATTGAGTTTAGCTTTTCTTGATTAATTCAATTTTTTAATGATATACACACACAAATATATATATATATATATATATATATATATATATATATATATATATATATATATATATATATATATATATGTATATATATATATATATATATATATATATATATATATATATATATATGTACACAGTAAACATGTATATATATATATATATATATATATATATATATATATATATATATATATATATAAATATATATATACATATATATATATATATATATATATATATATATATATATATATATATATATATATACATATACATAATATATATACATTTATATATATATATATATATATATATATATATATATATATATATATATATATATATATATATATATATATATATATACAGTATATATATATATATATATATATATATATATATATATATATATATATATATTTATATATTTATATACATATGTACTGTATATATATATATATATATATATATATATATATATATATATATATATATATATATATATATATATATATATATATATATATATATACGTCTTGAAAATATTCGCACAAATCCTATAATTTTACTAGTTTTAATATTTAAAATTTTCCATTATTTTGATCAAGAATACTAATCAGAATGTTTATTGACGTATGTCCTTGAGTTGCAGGTATTTTTAAATCTTTTT
>NC_090730.1:177878545-177881045 GCF_036898095.1 Palaemon carinicauda
CCACTAGGTATTGGTGATAGTGGGAGACTTTAGTCAGATCACTGAAGGCAAATCAACCTATTAAGGGTGGCCCATTATAATACAACTATGCTGATCATGGCGATACACAAACGCTTTCCCCATATTAAGGTATTACCACTCAGAAAGAGATGATATGATATATAACCGAAAAATTCTATTGAAAATGAAATGTGTTCACATTTTGAAAATAACTTTTCATGAGACATAAACGTACAAAGTTTATGAAAAATACGGCATTATTATGTTTTCGGAAAGGAGAAAATAGTTTCGAGAAATCTTTTATTGTTTCTTGTATAATGATTATAGTTTTGGTTCATTGTCATATGAGAATACGGTTGTTATTCCTATTGTACCATACATGTTCTTGCACACAATTGAATGGATTCATAGTATGCAAATAAATGAAATAAAACCTAAAACCATAAGTTATTATAAGGCAATTGCCCAAGTATATATTATTATTATTATTATTATTATTATCAAATGCTAAGCTACAACCCTAGTTGGAAAAGCACAATGCTATAAGCCCAGGGGCCCCAACAGGGAAAATAGCTCAGTGAGGAAAGGAAACAAGGAAAAATAAAATATTTTAAGATTAGTAACAACTTTAAAATGAATATTTCCTAAATAAACAATAAAAACTTCAACAAAACAAGAGAAAGAGAAACTAGATAGAATAGTGTGCCTGAGTGTACCCTCAAGCAAGAGAACTCTAACCCAAGACAGTGGAAGACCATGGTACAGAGGCTATAGCACTACCCAAGACAAGAGAACAATGGTTTGATTTTGGAGTGTCCTTCTCCTAGAAGAGCTGCTTACCATAGCTAAAGAGTCTCTTCTACCCTTACCAAGAGGAAAGTGGCCACTGAATAATTACATAGCAGTAGTTAACCCCTTGGGTGAGGAAGAATTGTTTGGTAATCTCAGTGTTGTCAGGTGTATGAGGACAGAGGAGAAAATCTGTAAAGAATAGGCCAGACTATTCAGTGTATGTGTAGGCAAAGGGAAAGAACCGTAACTAGAGAGAAGGATCCAATGAAGTACTGTCTGGCCAGTCAAAGGATCCCATAACTCTCTAGCGGTAGTATCTCAACGGGCGGCTGGTGCCCTGACCAACCTACTACCTATTGCGTACCATGGGTCCTTTATATATTTTCGTGTGAGCATTGTTATTCAAGTAACCACCGAGGAAGAAGTGCTAGTTTTAACCCAGTGTGCTTAGTCTCTTATTTTAGAGTGAAGGGATAACTGCTGGTGCTTTTTCTCCTTGGAATCAAGTCTTCATATATTTAGTGAGTAGGAAATTCGTAGAAATTATATATCGACTCTGATATGTAATCTTTTCTGACACAAAACTAGTAAACTGTAAAAGGGACTTTACATTTTATAAGTAGCTATGTATTTTGCTATTGTTATAATGTGAGGGCAGTAATTAAACTACCTTTCGAAAAGTGGCTAGGATCATTAGATTAAATCTAAATATTTGTGATAAATGAACTTTTTTCTTTTTATTGTTACAAGCAAATTTAATCTTTACTCACACAAAATTACCGTATAGGTGAATATACACTCCCTAAATTGCTATGTATGTGTCTGTTTCGTTAAAGGGATAGCAATAATTAGGCTTCCTTTCAAGAAGTGACTAGGATCATTAAATTTTATATTTATATTTCTGACCATTGAAAATTTCAATATTTATTAATTTTTCTTATTTTATTGTTACAAACGGAGTGGGGAAAACTACACATGGGAACTTTATGTAATCTAATTATTTGGTAATCATACATACAATTCTTCTGTTGTAACCCGTATTTCTATGTATTAACCAAAAGGGAAGGGATATTTACCTTTTATTTTCATATGGTAACTCACTTTTTGATTGACATCCTAAGTCGTGTTTCCCAGGGCTCCATTAAAGGAGAAAATGAGAAGGATTTGCAATAGTGAGAGAAAATGGGTTAGTTTTCTGCATGACAGAAATTTTGGGTTTTATATGAAATCAATAAAGATGAAGGGACCTCAGTACTTTAAACAACGAAGTTTGAAAGTTATTTTTTCACCCATGTGTGTGGTTTTGCTTGTGTGTGTGTCTGTGTGTTAGTTTGATAACAGCTTCCTCGCCACAATTTTATTCATAGAGCACTGAAACTTGCAGAGATTAGCTGTTATGTAAAAAAACTAAAAATTATTAAATATTGGATGGTCAAGGTCGAAGGTCAAGGTCAAAGGTCAAGGTCAAAGGTCAAGCAAATTGTCTATTTCACGTAATCAAACATGAGTTTGGACATCGTTATCACAGAGACATCAAACTTGGTTCATATCTGAGTGTATGGAAATCCACGCCAGTTAATACATGTTGAGGTCAAAGGTCAAGGTCAAGGTTGATCAAAAGGTCGAGAAATGAGTCACTGTAGTGGATGTCTGTGCTTTATTGAATACCCCTCTAGTTTCTTTTGGAATATTGAGCAATTCACCAGGC
>NC_090730.1:177891045-177898545 GCF_036898095.1 Palaemon carinicauda
TTTGGCCTCTCTATCTGCCTCTTCATTTCAAGGCACACTTACGTGTTTTGGAACCAAGCAAAATTGAACCTTTATACCTAGCAGATTATTAATATAGAACCACTCTAAAGGGTTTAAAGCTTAAGAGTTACTGGAACTGAAAATTTCGAAAGCTTGTTGGACACTTCTTTTATAATCAAAATATTGAAAATTGGCCTCCTTTGTAGGCCCATTTTTATATTAGCACTGGTATGTCAGTTGTTTTTACATTCTTCAAGATTATGTGGTAAGAAAGTATATATTAAAGAACGATATTTTCTCCTTTTATGTATTTAGTTCATTTATCGAAACTACGCTAAGAAACAAGACTATATTAAGAGATAAAAAAAAATCTAGGTAATAAATATATTTAACTTCTGAAAATATTTTATGCACTATTGACTTACACATAAGATCTTTCCCTTAGGTTTACTTTGAAAAAATCTGAAAGGCAAACAGTCTGAAAAATATCACGTCAATATACTCCTTCGAGCTTGTTATATATTCACATATTTTCAAGTATGTTATATCTTGAGAGAGAGAGAGAGAGAGAGAGAGAGAGAGAGAGAGAGAGAGAGAGAGAGAGAGAGAGAGAGAGAGAGAGAGAGAGAGAGAGATAAATTGCAGGTAAGCTGAGTTAATCAAGAACTGAGTTGGTGTTTGTAAAAAGAGAAATTATTAATGGCAAAAAGCATGAATAATAGATTTTAATTACTGGCAGACAGTTTCCCTTCATAAAATAGTTTTCATGATGATAATCTCTCTGAGAATAATTAATAAAAAATGTCAAAGCTGCATTATAAGAGGGATGGCATTTAGAAAACTGCAGGATTAATGCATTTATAATCTCTGGATTTATGAGGGAAAGTTCGGTACGAATTATTCATTTTACATTTTATTAAGATACTTCAATTCTATATGTTAAGTTTAGGTGGGAGTTTTTAAAGCTTGATAAATTAATATGCTCAGGATAGAATTGGATGAAATAAATAAAAATTAAGATAAACAATAACGAAATAGAAGCTATTGAGTTCTCTTGCTTGAGGGTATACTCGGGCATACTATTCTATATAATATCTCTTCCCCCTTGTTTTGTTGAAGGTTTATAGTTTATATACGAAATATTTATTTCTATGTTGTTACATTTCTTTAAATATTCTATTTTTCTTTGTTTCCTTCCCTAACTGGGCTATTTTCACTGTTGAGATCCTTGGCTTATAGCATCCTGCTTTTCCAACTAGGGTTGTAGCTTAATAATAATAATAATAATAATAATAATAATAATAATAATAATAATAATAATAATAATAATAATAATAATAATAATAATAATAATAATAATGTATGAGCGTGAATATGAAATGGAAACTGTGACGATATACTGAATCGTATAAAAATAATTCAAAATAAATTTTATTGGAAGACAAAAACAGGGTAATAACTAAAAAGGAAAATATCTAATCGGGGGAATTAACTAGACTGGAGTAAAGGGGACACTGAGATCCTGGATAATAAATGAGTGTGAGATATTAAGGGTATTACAATTAGCCTCAATTCCTACCTCTCTATAACTGGTTATATTACAGACACTGAAGCTGTAATTAAAAATGGGTGATCTCATATTCACTGGTTTTACTTCTCTTAAATATTGTCTCATTTTATTCGAGATGGGGTTATACAGTCACAATGTAAACTGGAGGGGCACTCAGGAGAGCACAGACCTTTTTTGCGGCAGCTTATTTCTCGACCTTCTGCTCAACGTTGACCTTAACATGTATTAATTGGCGTGGATTTTCGTACACTCAAATATGAACCAAGTTTGATGCCTCTGTGATAACGATGTCCAAACTTAGGGCTAGTTACGTGAATTGGACATTTGGCTTGACCGTGATCTTGATCTTTGACCTTAATTTCTCAAAACCTTGAACTTTTTTTTTTTAATTTATTCATTTCCAGCTTTTTACTAAACAGTTAATCCCTGTAAGTTTCATTACTCTACGATTAAAATTGTGACAAGCAAATATTTAATTTCATAATTTAAAATATGTAATCCAAAATAAAAAAATTCATGGAATTGAATTTACTGCATATAATACAAACCTAAGTCATCTATCCCTTTTACATAACGAACTGAAATATACTGAATTCTTTCTGGTGTTGATCGTTCATTGCAAAATTACTTGTTAGCCCTATGTGGCTATTATCTCTAAGATATTCTTCCGCATCACGAAACCAGGCGAAAGTTAAGGCCTAGGTCAAAGGCATTGTAAAGAAAACTATTGCTTCATTTGATCACAATGTCCAATCATAGTAATTTTCGTTGTCTCCTATAATGATGATTCGACGAATGGGTAATGTTTGACTATTGTTTTTTTCGCAAATGACTCAAGCTAAAATATTCTCTGAAAGCTTTACTATTCAATGAATAAAGTTGTTTCATTGGTAAATAACTGTTATTATAAAAAAAAAAATTGATGGATAGATTAAACCATAAGACAAAAGATCAAAGCAACAGGAAAGACATCTGATATGAGATAATATCTATCAATGTTTTAATTTCTAGTAAATCAAAATTTAAATAATGTTTAGTACGTAATAATATCTTCTGCGAGATTAAACCTCACATAATCATTTAATCTAATTAAAGTGAGTTTATTTTTATTTAGAATATTGCTGTCAATTCCTTTTCTTTATGATAAGTCCTCAGTGTGATATCTGTTAACTATTACCTTTCATTGTCAGTGTTCTAGGCATTTTTAGCTTGAGAAACTATACCATATATATCCTTTCATCGTTTAAAAAAGTGGATGTACATTTCTTCTATGCAGGCCAATCCTGATTATAAAACGTTTCTTACTAATTCAATTTGGGAATCAGTTAAATATTTCGAGTGAATTAGATTCCCGATGTTTGGCTATCATTTACTTGAACAAACTAACTCCCATTTGCTTTTTATCATAAGAGAAATATTTGTAGCCACTTACATAATCCTTCTTTGGTACGCTGTACGATTGGGAAAATTCAAGTCTAGAGGAAAAGAGAGAGAGAGAGAGAGAGAGAGAGAGAGAGAGAGAGAGAGAGAGAGAGAGAGAGAGAGAGAGAGAGAGAGAGAGAGAGAGAGAGATTGGTTAAGATTAAGATCTTTTGATCTATCAGACAAATTCCAACATACAAACGTTAGGTCACCAACACTGTTGAACAATCAAAGATATCCATCAAAAAAAAAAAGTTTTAATATATTTCTTTTATAGCTTTAACAAACGCTTTTCATGCCATTTGATTATTGTTAACTGATCTTTTTCAAAGAGAGTTAGTAAATAATATAATCATCCTTGCTGATCCTTCTCGCTGTCATCGGAACCCTCTGTTATATTTTCATTCAACTTTATACACATTTTATTACCTCCGCCAACGAATTTGGAAGAGGGTTATATTTTACCCCCTATATGTGTATTTTTGTGGTGTGTGTGTTAGGTTTATAAACAGTTTCCTGGTCACAATCATGTCCGTAGAGTAATGAAACTTTCAGCGATTAAATAATATGTAAAAAGCTGGAAATGTTTGAAGTCTGGAAGGACAAGGTCAAATGTAAAGGTCATGGTCAAGCAAAATGTCCAGTTCAACTATTCAGCCAAACTTAGTTCCTATTTGGGAGTATGAAAATCCACAACACTTAATATATTTTAAAGTGGAAGGTGGAGGTCGAGTAAAACGTCGGGAGAATAAGCTGCCGCAGCGAAGGTCTGCACTCTACTGAGTGTCCCTCTAGTTCTGCTGTTTGTATATTGTATTACTATATACTACAGTAAATAGAAAGTAAATGTACTTGACTGGGTACTTATATGCAATGGATTGTCATTAATGATTTTCATTTACTATTATCTTCAATATATGAATTTTATGAATATTTGCATATAACTTGTTTTATAGTAATAATCTGAGCTAGTATCTTTGAGGAAACCAAATAATAAATAAACTATTATTATTATTATTATTATTATTATTATTAATATTATTATTATTATTATTATTATTATTATTATTATTATTATTATTTTATTATTATTATTATTACTATTATTATTATTATTACCTAATACCATTGAGAATCACTTCTAATTAATTGCCAATATGTAACTAACACATAATACCAAAGTAATATGTTATAGAAATAACCCATTCCGAATATGTAATCACAATATATAAGATATAGGCCATATTGCAATAACCCAAAAGAAAAGACAACCCTTTTAGATTTGGGCTTCTTAACAGGGTTTAGATAAATCAAACTCGATACATAGGCAATAATTATTTAAGATCGAATAAAACTTCCAGCCACTTATTGCAAGGACAGGACTGTATTCATATGTCCACTAATCGAAGGAGGTAATCCAATAGGTTAACTCAGATAATTTAGTTGCCAGAAATACCGACAGTGACAATCCAATTTATTATGCATAACATAATTGAAAGGACGGTATGCTAGGACCCACTAACTTCCTAACTCTCTTCCTAGCAGTTCTAGTGGCGCCAGTATCGGTTATAGCACTGATACCCATTGCAGAAACTGCTTTATATACGGAAGTAATAAATAACCTACAGTCATTTCTTGTGCATCAATTTTCTTTGCGTTTCCAGGAACTGGATGAATTACTGGATATCACATCTAGATATACTTTTTTATTCCTTATAGCGAAGTGATTTATTATGGATTGTTGCATAGCTTCGTTTTATAAAAGTTTTTTTTTAATTTTTTTTTTTCATGGCAATTCCTATCTTATAGAATATTTCTATAGAAATAAGCGGATGATTATCCATGCTTTTGTTAGATGGATTTTTTTTTTCTAATTAAGTTATTAACATTATTGATAATGTGATACCAGAACTGCTCATATATGGTGTTGCTTATTACATCATATTATTATAAACCATAATCAATGACCAAAAAACTATTCATACCCAGGTGTATTGGTTAACCCGGAAAAGAATGGAAGTTCTTATATTAATCATTTATCCTTTCACAATATACTGTGATTTGCATATTTTTTTTTTCTTTTTACCCTGCCCCCCTCCCTTCCCCACAAATTGTTGTATTGCAACTATTTAAAACTATTTTATGACAGAGTATTTTGGGGTTATATTGTGATCTAATTTCTTTTTCATAATTCTTTTGTTTTTCTTAGATATTTTTCTTCACTATATTGAAAAGTATTTTTTTAATGCCCTATGCATTTCCGTAATAAATTCCTGTATCCACATTAATAAGTTGAAAACTTGATCATGAATCTTGCATGAATAACGCATAATATATATATATATATATCTTAAAATCAACCTTACTAATGAAATAATAATTCTGTACTGCTACCGTTTTTCCAATTCTTTTAAATGTCCACATCTTTATGCCCAACGAGAAAATAAACAAAAGAATGGCACAGACAAGTCTTCAGAGAATCATGAATACAAATTTAAATACAGTTGGATAATAAGAACAACTCGATTTCTTGATATTATAGTAAATTAATAACACCTAAGCCTGTCTACAAAAAAGATGAAAAAAAATTCTGTTTTAATGTATTCTGGTTCGGGTAGCTTATTGATGTCTGACCATAAGTTTCATATTGTCGAAAATTATGATATTCTTTAATAAGGATTGATGCAGTGGCTAACCTACTCTGTCACAGGATAATTTTGATGATCATAAGAGTAGTGAATCATAAAATTTCTCTTTCAATAAGAACTACGATTATGAAAATAGGTAAATAGAATTAAGTGAAAAAAATCAGTAAATTAAGTAAACACATCTAATATATTAATAAAGACTTGGTAACCGTCACTTAACACTAATGGATTGAGCCCTTCACGCACTACTCACTCGGAAGAATTTCCACGCGGTAGTTATCTACTAAACGCGTGCACTGCTAATCCATGTGTCTCTAGTGTAGTGACTTAAGCCTGCTTCAGTTAAGCGGATTTAATCCTTACGGTTTCATCCCACACATTTGAAATCAATGATCCATGAGTCCCGTCACACGCTACCCGCTCGGAAGAATTTCTAAGTGCAATGCTTTTCCACATGGTTCCAGTGTAGTGACTCAAGCCTACTTCACTTAAGTGGATTTAATCCTTACTGTTTCGTCCCACGCACTTGAAATCAATGATGACCAATGAGAGCAATTCCTAAGCTGTCCACTCGGAAGAATTTCCAAGCATTAGAGATTTACTGACCATGGGCACTGTTAGTCCACATGTATGCAGTATAGTGACTTAAGCCTGCTTCAATTGAGTGGATTTAATCCTTACAGATTCTTCCCACACATTTGGAATCAATGAAGGTCAATGAGAGCCATTCCAACGCTGTCCGCTTGGTAGAATTTTCGAGCAGTAGTGATTTACTAACTATGTGCACTGCTAGTCTGAGTAGTTCTAGTAGAGGGACTTAAGCCTGCCTCACTTGAGTGGATTTAATTGCTATGGTTTTGTCCTACGCATTCGAAATCAATGAAGATAAATGAGATCCCTTCTCACGCTGTCCGCTCGGAAAACTTCCCGAGCTGTGGTGATCTACTAAAAGCGTGCACTGCTAATCCACAATGTTCAAGTGTAATAACTTCTTGGAGACTACGAGGCCACTCGGGGAAAGCCCTCTCGTGTGAAGACATGGCTTTTAACAAGCCGAAATGTTTACATAAGGGAAAAATTAGCTCGTGTTAAGTAAGCCTTATAGAAACTGTAAGGTAGCTCGGAAAAAAATATTTTTGTGTCAAGATATGCCTCTTAACAAGCTGAAATATTTCCGTACGGAAAACACTCACCTGTCTGAAGCCAGCCCCATAGAAACTACAAGGCCTCTCGGGGAAAATCTTCTGATCTGAAGACAGACTCCCTAATGAGCAAAATCATTTTGGTACCCCATAAAATTCACCACTGTGAAACGAGCCTGAGTCGGGTTTCACTCATTTTACTAGTTATTCTTATACCTTTTGATAAAAAATTTATTTAGAGTAAAAACCGATATGAATCATGCTCTCATTATTAGAAAACTCCAATCTTGTCGAGGTTATAATGATATCTTTTGCAGACTTAGAATTTCTATAAACCCCCAGACAATGTATTGACAGCCTTGTTAACTTTCATCTCGGAAAAGATTTTAGGTTTTCCTTCCTTTGTTTTTAGATTTTGTCTGTTATGAAGCTTTCCTTGCGTGTGAAAATGTTCTACTGTACGAAATAATAATCACTCTACAGTACTACCTTTGGTATGTAATGCTATCAGAATATAGAGAAATCTCAACAAGGTATCTGGTTAGGGCTTGCTTGAAATCAGAGGATCTCTCCCGCGAGGGAAAATTTTCGCTGGCTGGGAGGTATGTCTTCCCACGAGCAGATTTTTCTTGAATGTCTTGTAGGTTTTATAAGCTGCTACACTTGAATCGCTCAGGTTGGAAGTGCACGCGGCAAATAAATTATTATCGTTCAGAAA
>NC_090730.1:177903545-177918545 GCF_036898095.1 Palaemon carinicauda
TGGTGGTCGTGGGCCCACAGGTAGTAAGGTAGGTAAGGATGAACGATGGCAAAAATCAATATTTTTTTATGCCCCCCGCCCACCCAGAAGTGCCAATTTTGAAAAAATTTATATTAATGTTTCATAGAACATTTAAGTATTATTTCAACTAGGATGCTTTTCTTATAAAATTCGTACAATTTCTTCTAAGCAAATAGAGACGAATGATGGGAGAATAAATATTTTTATCTCTCAAAAAAAGTCTCAGTGCATATTTTACAAAGATTTTAGAGGAATGCTATCTACAAAATATTTTTCATCCCCCCCCAAAAAAAATAAGTCTCAGTACAGATTTTACAAAGATTTTAGAGTAATGTTATCTATAGATTTTAGGTATTAGGAGGTCTGTTCCGTTGGTAGAAAAACACAGAGTGCATACTTCCGCCACGTCAGCTTATTTCTCGAAACCAATTTTCCTTTACTAGAATCAATTTAGCCCATAGTCGTATTTGGAGTCTGTGTAGCAACCATTTGAAGGTTAGGATTAATTCGGTCGACCTTTTGCTTGACCTTGACCATACACATAGGACTTTCAAAATTGAATCTCTCACGGCTTAAAATGATAATTAATCCCTAATTATTTCACTATTCTATGAGTAACACTGTGATCAGGAAATTCTTCCCAGACAGACAAGCAGACAAAGAGGGACGAAAACATAACCTTCTCCCAACTTCGTTGCAGAGGTAACTTGTCATTTTATCCTAAATTATAAAAGGTGTTTGGTTTCTTTAGTGTTTCATCAGAATAGATGCTCAACAGAATGTCAGTCGGGCAAGCCCAACTACCCACTGTGGTACCCAACCAAGATTATAGCCTCCCCAGTAAAAAGCTTAAACTCACGGTCCCGGGCTGGTATCGATCAGGTGTCATGGAAAAACTAAGAGAGCACGTTGCAACTGTAGTAGCCAGTCTTGATTTTTTAAATGCTACTCATGTATAAATACCTTTTTTTTTTTTAAGAGGCCACGTGTAATAACTAAGTACAAATCGATGATATTATGGTACCTCGACGTCCTCACAAGGTACTCCATGAGAGGAACTCTCCGCCTGAACCCCTCATGAATATTTCATAGACTTCAAGTTTTATGACTGACGGCTTATTTGGAGTTAGTCTCCTCCGTTTTAATAGTGCCCTTTCCTCTATCGATCTAGATAGAAGGTTGCAATTATAATGGTCTATAAGCTTGAATAATTGATTCAAAACGTCTAAACACTGGTAAAAGAGAGAGAGAGAGAGAGAGAGAGAGAGAGAGAGAGAGAGAGAGAGAGAGAGAGAGAGAGAGAGAGAGAGAGATAAGTGGTCGTTAAGTATTCAATCAATAATCGACAAAGTTAATAGATCAAAGAAATTCTCTTAGGGTTCAAGAGGTTACCCAGAAAACATTTTGCAATTGGTTGATATCAAACAAGGGCCATGCAGTTAATGATTACGTTTTTGTGTGTGAAATATCGTATACTATTTTTCATTTTTACTAAGCCAATATAAATATACCTTTTTTGAAGTAGGAAATGATGGGTAGAGAAGTATTGATTTACAAGCTCAAGATAGAGACGACTGGCAAAGTCTAACTGAAGCTATTTGCTTCAATATGGATAAGGGGAGATAATGATGATGATCTCAAATAACACTGACATTTAGAAGCATACTTGATTTTGAGTATATTAATCAGGCATACGTACTCACCTACTATTTTTGTTGATATATTTAAATGTGTTGGAAATTAACATTAAGTATGGTATCGTCTGGTCTTACCTTTCAACTAATATCTGATTAAAATCTCATTGATATAAATATTATATCATCATACTTTATTCATGAAATAGAAATGGAGTATTAATCATTATTGCTAGAGTTCAGCCTACTCCATTATCGCCTACGAAAATTTTAAATTTTACATATACGACAATATATATATATATATATATATATATATATATATATATATATATATATATATATATATATATATATATATATGTGTATATATATATATATATATATATATATATATATATATATATATATATATATATATATATATATATATATATATATAAACAGGGACTATTTGGTCCTTCCTTAGATGCTCAAGAAAACCATAAAAATTCATAATATTTCTTTTCCTTTTGCGTATTTATACTGGCTGTGATTAACTATTCATGGTCCAAAGTATATTTAGCTTTTATTTGCCTAAAATGCAGCAATGATCTTTATTTTCTTCTATACAACGCTAGAAAAATAATATTTTCCTCCAGAGGAGTAAATTTTTCCATTTTTTCGTTCGCCTTTCTTTTTATTTAGTCATGTTTGTATAAAAAGACGGGATTTATGCAAAAAAAAATCAAAACTTTCAACAATCCTAAATATTTGTCATATCAAAGATTTAAGTATTTATCTAAAGCAGAATAGGAATTGATATCATCAATATAAGATTAGTTTTTTTAAATGTTGAAAGATTATTTCTCTCTCTCTCTCTCTCTCTCTCTCTCTCTCTCTCTCTCTCTCTCTCTCTCTCTCTCTCTCTCTCTCTCTCTCTCTCGTCGTACGCTCAAACATTCACAAACAAGTTATACCTCTGGCTTAAATTTTAAATATATAAATATCAATGGAGGTCAACCCATTTATAAACTTTAAACCTTGAGCTAAAATTTTATATAAATAAATTCCTTAAAGGTCAGCCTACTTTTAAACTTAAATAACAAATTCTATATTAGCAAAAGCATCATGAATCTCAGTTTCATAATAATGTAATCTACAATTCTCATTTCAGGAACGTGAGTAACGATGGCCCAAGGGATTCCCGGAATATCTGAAGGAGAGAAAGAGATGAAGACCTATCTCAAAGGGGGTTGAAGAAGCGAGTGTGTTCTCCGGGAGGATGTCCTAAGCGGAGGCTCAAGGTGGGACTGGACCCCTCCTTCAAGGGTGCAATGGAAGAAGATAAAGGAGCTGAAGAGCAGATTGAGATTGTGGAGGTAAGGTGGAGAGATAACTAAGGCATTAAACAGTGATAGCAATATTAATAATAAGAAAAAATAGTGAAGTCATTAAGTGTTTATTTTAAAATATATATATATATATATATATATATATATATATATATATATATATATATATATATATATATATATATATATATATATATATATATATATATATATATATATATATATATATATATATATATATATATATATATATATATATATATATATATATATATATATATATATATATATATATATATATATATATATATATATATATATATATATATATATATATATATATATATAACTATGTGAACGTATATGTATATATATATATATATATATATATATATATATATATATATATATATATATTATATATATATATATATATATATTTTTGGGCTCAAGCCATGTCGTCCTGATGGAAGTTCCTATAGGGTAGCTTCCTAAGGTATATTACAACTACGGCGATATTCCCAGAGAATTTACCTTAAGGTACCAGAATTCTAACTCCTGGAGCGAGTATCCCTCGTGAAAGGGATATCGCGACATATCAGAGGACGTATTCTAGACACGTCACATGGCAATCTACTACCTGAACAGAGATTCGTCTCGTAGGAGGGAGATTGACGAGATACGAATTCGGGAAAGAAAAAGGGGAGCCGCTCCCAAGGCATCCCTATCCCCCGATTCGTGTGCGTGCCTGGCGCCAATCCTGGCGCCATCTCCATTCCTTTTTGCGTAGCTTAACAACTCGGTGTTTTTTTCCTGTTTTTCTCGCAAATCTTGGATTTATTCAGCTTTTCATGGCTTCTTCGTCTTCGTTGACCTCGGATAAGTTGAGTATAGTGTCTGTTATGTATAAATGTAGGCTCTTGGTAAAATTTTGAGTGATTAATAGGATTAATCTTTGATACAAGAGCCGTAGCCTACCAGAGGTGTCCTGGACACTGTCACTCGCTAGGTATAAATTAGTTAGTCAGAGTGACATTCCTGGTTGTTTTGCTTAATAAAATTTAGCTATTTAGCTTTACATAGGATTTCCTTTCGTGCTTAGTATTATTTGGCGAAGTATTCGCCATTCTGGCCTACGCTAGGCCATGTAGCCTAGTCGTTTGGTCCTAGTACTTAATGCATGATTATGGTTTTTCCGAGTGTAATTAAAATTTTATTGAAGCTTTAGGCTATATTTTATACATTTTAGACTGTGTGGAATATTTCCAAGATTGTATACGTGAGAGTTTCGGTGAATTAGGTAATCGATTCTCTTGGTGCCTAGGCTAATTGCTTATGGAGCCTTAGTATAATTTATCATACTCCCCGGTTGCTTTCTTTTCTTCGGAGAAGATATGCAATCCCTTTCCCTCTGTTTAAGCCTTGGGCTTATCCCTAAGTGGTTTTTTCCGAATTTATTTTCGATAAAACTATACTAGGGTGTTACTGTACCTTCCTGTTCCTGCTGAGTCTGGTTCAAAGAGGGACAGAACAACAGAGTTTTTAGTCTGAGTCCGTGTTGTTTGGCTTGGGGCAGAGTCTCCCTCGCTGACCTAACACTTACAAAGGGAGCTGAGCTCCCTTAGGTCACTGTCGAAGGTTTCTGTAGTTATGATTCCTTCTTGTGTGATCGACCAGACTAAGTCCTGTTGCTGTTCTCGGGGAGGATAAATCTTCCCTTGGGAGTTGCAACGCCTTCCTTGCTTTGGTGCTCTGGAAGCTGGCAGGTATTATACTACTGCGCTGGCCCTTTCCCTTAGATCTCCCTTAGGCTAAGACAGAGTTCTTGGCTGCGGGTGATCTGTCACTAAAGCAAGGTTGGCAGGACCCTCTTGTCCCTTCCCCCTCTATCTCCGTAATGGCCTAGCCATTACTGTACTGTACCTTGCCGGCCGGCAGAGCTGGCCGGCAGGGGTATTACTGTACCATATGTCATTCTACTTCTGGACCTAGTATAGGTTGGGATATGGATTGACTAAGCCCATTGCCGGCCGGCAGAGACGCTGGACGGCAAGGGTCTTATGTTTTCGAGTGCTGCCCGGACCTCTCTTGGTCCCTCATCCATGCCTGCCGGCAGAGCCGGACGGCATTGGTCAAGGAAGCCTGAATTAAGTTTCTCCCCTTCCTTATATGCACTCTTTCGGTTGCCGGGCTTGGGGGGTTGTGTACACTCTTATCCCGGCATCCATTCTATTTTCTTCTAGTGCTGTACCTGTCCCGGCAGCCGGCCTATGAGGCCGGCTGCCGGCCTATGAGGCCGGCAGCCGGGCAGGGGTAGTCTTCTGGTTCTTTTGCTGCCGGCTGGCATCGGTCTTGTACCTTTGCCGGCCGGCTTATGTCAGTCCTTGTCTGCCGGTCACCAAGAGTGTGGCCGGCAGCTGGGTACTACCTTGTGTAGTTGCTGGCCGGCAATCATTGCCGGCCAACACTGGCTGTTGCCGGCCGGCAGCTGCTGCCGCCGGCACAGGCATTTGAACCAGAGGGCTGCCGCCCTATAGCTGTTAAGTAGTATACTTTAAAGCTAATTGTGGTGTGTGCCGGCCGGCAAAGGCAGGCCGGCACACATCCTCCTATACTGTACTAGTATTCTTCTGTATAGCATATACAGTAAGAAGAAAACTATAGTAAAAGTTTAGGTACAGCACTGTATCTTCTAACACTATTGTGTTTTCTTAAACGGCCCTTTGCTGTTGCCCTCAGACAGGAAGCAGAGTTCTTCCCCGTCTATTATCCAGGATTTTTAAAATCATTGCCTAGGTGTGAGCTCCACCTGTTTCCTCTGGAAACCTTGCATTGGTTACTCTAGTAGAGATAAACCATTTTTGATTTTATTATCCGGAAGGCTGCAACAATGGGTTGTGAGGGAAACACAAGTGTGTGTCTTTCATTTATGAATTGTTATGCTATACTATGCATATCCAGTGATACATAGTTCACTTGATACTCATGGAAATTTCTTCTCTTTACAGGAGGACCCTCCAAAGTGCGGAAATGTTTTCTGCAATGTCCGCAGCAAGAACCTCTGCGGACATGAGTGTTGTAGGAGACACGCAGCATGCGCTGTCTCCAAGGATGATCTCCAGTATTGGGACCCTCAGGTATGTACTGTATGCACTAACCTGATTACTGAGGCTTTTGATTCCCCTAGAACGGCGGAATCAAGGGATATAGCTAGGGAAAAGCTTCGTACTTGGGTAAGGGGCTTCAAGAAGAACACCTCTGGCCCTTATCTTCCAAGTGAGAAGATGAGGGCGTATCTTTTTCCCCAGGCATCAGCTGAGGCAGTGATTCCCCAGCCTCAAGAGGAGATCCTTCAAGATCAAGTCCAGGTGGACGAGGAAGTCGCAGATGCGATGCAAGACATCCAGTTGTGTGACAGGATGTCTGACCTGGACGATCGTTTGGAAGAAGACCTCCTGGCAGAAGGTCAGGATCAAGTTCAAACCCCGGATGTCGTAGAGGATGAGGTCGACGAGGTGTCGGCTACTCCGGTTCAGATGCCGGAGCCTATCCCCTCAACATCGGCTGGCCTCCCAGTAGAACTGGGACAGGCCCTCTCTTCGATTGTTGGAATGATCCAACAAATGCAGAAGGAGAATCAGGAGAAGGCGGCTGCAATGGAACTGCGTATGCAGTCCCTGGCAGAATCACATGGGCCCCGGAAAAGGCTCAATGTGAAAGACCTTCCCATATGCTCAGATGCTAACCCATGGAGGTATGCTGAGCACATGCCGATGACGACTGGAAAGATCGTCATTTCGGATAAGCTGGGTTCAGTTCCCCTAGAGGAGGTAGAATTCTGGCCCAGCAAGGCATCATATCCGGACTGCTATGTCCGGCTGAGAAAAGAACCAGCTTCAAGGGAGGAGACAGAGCCGAAGGAGGTCATTGTTATGGACCACGCTAAGGCTCAAGCCCTACTTTCATCCTCGATGAAAGAGAGGGGCTTCTCGAATTCGAAGGTAGCTGCATTGAGCAAGAAGCTCCCTTCGTTTGTGTCCTCTCCTGATAGAGCCTTCCCCTTTTTACAGAAAGGGTTTGCGGCTGTCCTAAAGGCAGTCGAGGCCGGCAAGCCTTGCCCCTCCCTGGAGGAGTGTAAACCCTTGTCGCTGGCTCTACCTATGGACCACAAAGACTGGAAGGATGTCCATCTAACATTCTCAGTGGGAAAGTTGGAGGCTGATATTGCCGGACGGCAATTCGGCGAGGACCTCCCCAAGCTGTCCGAATCTCTTTTACGAAGAGAGTTCGAGACAAAAGAAAGACTGGCTGCCTCAATGTCTCATCAGACTACTCTCGAGACGATGGCAAGTGACCCCAAGGTCCATGAAATGTTCATGGTAGTGGCTAAGTCTCACTTAGCCACAGTGACGAATGACCTTTATAACTTCGTCAAGGCAAGGAGAGCTTGCAGGGAGTTCGTGTTCACCGGGGCTTCGGTGAGACACGAGCCAAGGAAGTTAATCTCCTCCAACATTTGGGGAAAAGACCTTTTCCCTACCGATGTGGTCAAAGAGGTTGTTGATAAGGCCGCCGTGGAGAATAGAAATCTTCTCCAGAAGTGGGGCCTGGCTATCAAAAGAAAATCTTCCCCGGATGAGGGTCCTCAACCAAAGAGGAAGAATATGAAGACTAGGCTACCATCTCGGCCAGCCAAGCCTTATAGACAGCAACAGCAACTGCAATTGCCTTTGCCTCCAGTGCCCCAGATGGTGACACAAACCCCGACTGCCTTTCAGTGGGTACCCCAGGCGGTGCCAGGTCAGTCAACCACATTCGCCCCAACGTTCGAAGGACAGTCTTCTTCCTTTCGTGCAAAACCTAGAGGAGCAGCCAGAGGCTCGTCTAGGCGCCCCTCAAGGAGAAGGGGATTCAGAGGTGGTCGTGGTCAGGGAGGCAAGACCTCAGGACGGCAGTCCAAGTGAAATGATACCGGTAGGAGGGAGACTGATGAAATTTTGGGATCGCTGGACCTTCGATCCCTGGGCCCAAAGCCTACTCAAGAATGGACTGGGTTGGAGCTGGTACAGCACTCCACCCCCATGCCTTCGGTTTTTCCAACACTCCACCCCCATTTTGGAGGAGTACGTTCAAGAACTGTTGGAGAAAAATGTGATCCGAAAGGTGAAGTCCATCAAATTCCAAGGGAGGCTGTTTTGTGTTCCCAAGAAAGACTCCGAAAAGCTCAGAGTCATTCTGGACTTGTCACCACTCAACAAGTTCATAGTGAATTGCAAATTCAAGATGCTAACACTGCAACACATAAGGACCTTACTGCCCAAGAGGGCATACTCAGTCTCTATAGACTTGTCAGACGCCTATTGGCACATTCCAATCAGCCGTCGACTCTCCCCCTACCTAGGGTTCAGGCTACAACGAAAACTGTACGCCTTCAGAGCCATGCCATTCGGGCTAAACATAGCCCCAAGGATTTTCACGAAGCTTGCGAGCGCAGCTCTCAAACAATTACGCCTAAAGGGAATTCAGGTAGTAGCCTACCTGGACGACTGGCTGGTGTGGGCAGCATCCGAGACCGAATGCTTGCAAGCTTCCAGTCAGGTGATCCAGTTCCTAGAGTACCTAGGCTTCAAGATCAACAAGAAAAAGTCTCGACTTTCTCCATCCCAAAAGTTCCAGTGGCTGGGAATCCACTGGGACCTTTTGTCACACAGTTTCTCCATCCCAATGAAGAAAAGGAAGGAGATAGCGGGCTCTGTCAAGAGACTTCTAGATTCCGAAAGGATATCAAGACGCGAACAGGAGAGGGTACTAGGCTCTCTCCAGTTTGCTTCAGTGACAGACCCAGTGCTAAGAGCACAGCTAAAGGATGCAACCGGAGTTTGGAGAAGGTATGCATCAAACGCGCGAAGAGACCTGAGAAGACCAGTGCCGCCTCGGCTACGTACTCTTCTCAGACCTTGGTCCCAAGCCAGACATCTAAAGAAGTCTGTTCTTCTTCAGCCACCTCCCCCGTCGTTGACGATTCACTCAGACGCCTCAAAGGAGGGATGGGGAGGTCACTCTCATCGGAAAAAAGTCCAGGGGACTTGGTCCAAGCTATTCAGGACCTTTCATATAAACTTTCTAGAAGCTATGGCAGTGCTCCTTACCTTAAAGAAAGTCTCCCCGCGTCACTCGATCCACATAAGATTGGTGACAGACAGCGAGGTGGTTGTGAGATGCTTGAATCGACAAGGGTCGAGGTCACCACCTCTCAACCAAGTGATGTTAGCCATTTTCCGATTGGCGGAAAAGAAGAAGTGGTACCTGTCGGCAGTTCACCTTCAAGGAGTCCGCAATGTGACAGTGGACGCTCTATCCAGGTTCACACCGATAGAGTCGGAATGGTCCTTAGACGCAGGATCATTTTCCTTCATTCTGAATCAAGTCCCAGAACTGCAAATAGACCTCTTTGCGACGAAAGACAACAAGAAGTTGCCCCTGTACGTGTCCTCGTACGAGGACCCCTTAGCGGAAGCAGTGGACGCAATGTCCCTCGACTGGAACAGATGGTCCAGGATTTATCTGTTCCCTCCTCACAACCTTCTGTTGAGGGTCCTCAACAAACTGAGATCCTTCAAGGGGGTAGCGGCAATAGTGGCCCACAAGTGGGCGAACAGCATGTGGTTCCCCTTGGCGTTGGAACTACAGATGAAGTTCGTGCCGCTACCACATCCAGTTCTGACCCAGGGAGTCCAGAAGTCGACTGTCTGCGCTTCATTACAGAAAACCCAGACCCTGCAGCTCATGATTTTCTCGCCCTAGCGGTGAGAAAGCGCTTCGGGATTTCGAAAGCCAGCATAGACTTCCTAGAGGAATACAAGTGCAAATCGACTAGAAGGCAATATGAGTCATCTTGGAGAAAATGGGTGGCCTTTGTAAAGGCAAAGAATCCGCAGGAGATCTCAACAGATTTCTGCTTATCTTTCTTCATCCATCTCCATGGCCAAGGATTGGCAGCTAACACGATTTCAGTGTGTAAATCGGCTTTGATGAGACCCATTTTATTTGCCTTCCAGATCGACCTAGGTAACGAGATCTTTAATAAAGTTCCGAAAGCCTGTGCTAGGCTCAGACCTTCAGCACCTCCAAAGCCCATCTCATGGTCTTTAGACAAAGTTCTTCATTTCGCCTCCTTGTTGAGCAATGAAGAATGTGCGTTAAAGGATTTGACGCAAAAAGTTATTTTCCTATTTGCACTCGCGTCCGGGGCCAGGGTTAGTGAGATCGTAGCCCTCTCGAGAGAGGCAGGTCGTGTTCAGTTCCTGGATGGGGGGGAGCTGAACCTGTTTCCGGATCCTACGTTTCTCGCCAAGAATGAGTTACCCACCAACAGGTGGGGTCCCTGGAGAATCTGTCCTCTGAAAGAAGATGCATCTCTATGTCCAGTAGAATGCCTAAAGGTCTATCTTCGTAGAACTTCAGACTTCAAGGGTAGTCAACTATTCAGGGGAGAAACATCAGGCTCAAATTTATCTCTGAATCAACTCAGAGCGAAAATGACATATTTTATTCGCAGAGCGGATCCTGACAGTACACCCGCAGGTCACGATCCGAGGAAAGTTGCCTCATCCCTAAATTTCTTTAATTGTATGGATTTTGAACATCTCCGTTCATACACGGGCTGGAAGTCTTCCAGGGTGTTCTTTCGCCACTATGCGAAGCAAGTAGAGGAACTTAAGAGATCTGTGGTAGCAGTGGGTCGTGTAGTTAACCCTACTGTTTAACTCTGCGAGGAACAGTGGTCTTAATTGGGACGATTAAGTCCAGGGTGAGTGTGTAGGTACATACTGTACTACAAACTAAATGAGGGCACCAAGTGCCTATATAGACTGTTCCTTCCTTCAAAGGTGAACCTTGCATAAGTTCAGACATGTGTGCCAAGCGTTTCTAACGCTAATGTGATTGATTTGTAATACAGATTTTTTATGACTTGATACCTTGGTATCTCATTAAAGTGGTGTTTAATGGTTTTTCTTTCAGATAAACAAGTTCTGTTTACTATCATACTTATGCTTAAAGTTTTGGGTTACCCTCTTTTATATAAATATATATATTTGTTGTTAACCTGTCTGTTTATTATCTGTCAATAAACTTGTTCTTGAGAACCTTGCGTCTCTTTCACCTGTGTCAATTTATTGGTATAATTGAGCATTTTAATTCTATGTATCTTATCTGGGATAATTCTGATAGAATTGTTCTGTTTTGCAAGCTATGTTGCATTGGTTTATGTAAGTCCCCTAATGGGAGGACTCCGTCCCATAAAGGGACGAGGGCGGTTTTATTAGTTTCTTCCTATGCGGATATAAACCTTTGTCCAATACAAGTATTGTGCGGATGACTGGTCAATATATTGACGCAGTGGTTCTATACAAACTATGCTTTACTTAATATAGGGCGAGACCACTATATTAGCTTGCCTGGCATTCATACATAGATATATGTACTCTTCGAGACTTTCCAGAGTCTAGTAGGACTCTTCCCTGTAGGGGGCAGGAAGCTCTAACATAGTTTATAGTTAGTTGAAAAGATGTATAACGGTAACATCTTAGGTCTCTAGGTCTAGTCGACCGGGAATAAATATCTCCGGGGAGTACGGCACGTTCTGAGAATCCACAGATACAGTAATGCTCTGGTACACTTCCATCAGGACGACATGGCTTGAGCCCAAAAAACGGATTTTGAGCGAAGCGAAAAATCTATTTTTGGGTGAGATAGCCATGTCGTCCTGATGGACCCGCCCTTGCCTTTCTAAGAAAGGGCTGTAGGACCCCTCCCTACATACAGTATCTGTAGCACCTCGTGTACGCTACAAGGAATACAGATGGCGCCAGGATTGGCGCCAGGCACGCATACGAATCGGGGGATAGGGAACCCTTGGGAGCGGCTCCCCTTTTTCTTTCCCGAATTCGTATCTCGTCAATCTCCCTCCTACGAGACGAATCTCTGTTCAGGTAGTAGATTGCCATGTGACGTGTCTAGAATACGTCCTCTGATATGTCGCGATATCCCTTTCACGAGGGATACTCGCTCCAGGAGTTAGAATTCTGGTACCTTAAGGTAAATTCTCTGGGAATATCGCCGTAGTTGTAATATACCCTAGGAAGCTACCCTATAGGAACTTCCATCAGGACGACATGGCTATCTCACCCAAAAATAGATTTTTCGCTTCGCTCAAAATCCGTTATATACATATGTATATATATATATATATATATATATATATATATATATATATATATATATATATATATATATATATATATATATATATATATATATATATATATAACTATGTGAACGTATATATATATAAATATATATATATATATATATATATATATATATATATATATATATATATATATATATATATATATATATATATATATATATATATATATATATATATATATATATATATATATATATATATATATACATATATATATATATATATATATATATATATATATATATATATATATATATATATGTATATATATAAATTAATATTTATACGTATATGTATATATATATATATATATATATATATATATATATATATATATATATATATATATATATATATATATATATATATATATATATAGACATATATATATATATATATATATATATATATATATATATATATATATATATATATATATATATATATATATATATATATATATATACATACATATATATATATATATAAATATATATATATATATATATATATATATATATATATATATATATATATATATATATATAAATATATATAATATAATATATATATATATATATATATATATATATATATATATATACATATATATATATATATATATATATATATATATATATATATATATATATATATATATATATATATATATATATATATATATCTATAAAGATAAATAAATATAAGCAGCAAACTATAGTATAAAAATTCTAATATATCAAGTTCTTATATGTATAAAAAGGAATTAGTGACTTACATTGTATAAGGTCTTTGATGGTGTTAGAAAAAATGAAAATAAGCTTGGAAAATAGATATATGCTAAGAGAGAGAGAGAGAGAGAGAGAGAGAGAGAGAGAGAGAATTGTTAAAATCTATAGCCAGGTTAAACACTCCGTGAACTGGTATAACGAATAAGGATAAAAAAATAAGAGCAAATATTATTCTAGCAAAGAGAGTTTGGGAAGAGAAAAGTTATAAAACTCGAACTTTGTCTAACTTGAAATTAAAATTCTTCCAGGAGGACAATCTTCACGAGTTTTTCTCTTATTGAAACTTTCGCTACAGTAATTATTTTTAAAAATATGTTGCAACTATTTTTTATTAATGATAATTAATGTTCATTTAGTGAACCAGTCAAGAAAAGTTTGACAATTATAACGAAAAATATCGAAGTTGTGCTTCTAGTACCTGGAACTTTGAAAATCGATATTATTCTTAGGTAATATTACATGTTAATTGATAATAACTTCAATATTTACACCTTGCTAGAACATGATATATACGTCAAGATTAAAAGATTCTTTCTATTTTATGTCTCTTTACTTAAATATGAAATCAATATTATCTCCCTAGTTTCGATTTCACATATAACAGATAAAAGTAGCATTTAATCTACTTATTTCTGTTTATCATGCCCGTAATATATATATATATATATATATATATATATATATATATATATATATATATATATATATATATATATATATATATATATATATATATATATATATATATGTATATATATATATATATATATATATATATATATATATATATATATATATGAAATATATATATATGAAATATATATATATATGAAATATGAAATCAATATTATCTCCCTAGTTTCGATTTCACATATAACAGATAAAAGTATAAAAGTAGCATTTAATCTACTTATTTCTGTTTATCATGCCCGTAATATATATATATATATATATATATATATATATATATATATATATATATATATATATATATATATATATATATATATATATATATATATAAACAAACAAGTGGAATAACATTCTACCTACATTCTAATCCATCATAACGTTTCTTTTCATTTTCAATAATTTACACACGTATAATCAAGTTGTTATTATTATAATGCAAAAAAAAAAAAAAACTTATTGAAACTTTCTTACTAAAATTGATTTGAAAAAATAAAAGAATTCTTATACAATAAACATGTGACATGAGATATTTGTTTCCATAAATATCGTAGTTGTACCTCAAACAATCATATGATCTACCCAATTTCACGACATATTAACTATGTTAGGTAACTTACTCTTCAAGTTACTATTATTCTCTCAATCGCACGGCATCATATTTACACATCAATTGATTTTTAACTGGATTTAGGATTAATCAGAACTGGTGTAGTTAGGAATCCCGTCGGTGAGTAAAAAGAGAGAGAGAGAGAGAGAGAGAGAGAGAGAGAGAGAGAGAGAGAGAGAGAGAGAGAGAGAGAGAGAGAGAAACAACACTTAATATTCTTCCTCAAAGTTCGATTTTTCACATTGCCAGATGATTGCCTGTTAAATTCAGCTTGAAATTTTTGAGTAACCGTGAACTTTCTACGTTTAATGATTGAAGAATATTGCTAAAAGTTACTTCACTATAGATCATTCAGATTGTCTCAACGTCACATATATTTAAATAGTATGGTAAATAATCGTAGACTTCACTAAAAGGACAAATTGCTATGAAATGTTCGAGACCAAAGATAAAAAAAAAGAATGTCAAATACTTTATATTATACATCGAAGTTGTAGACTGTCCATTTGCATGCCATCGACCCTAAGTAGTATTTAATCTAACAATCCTATGTATTCCTTTATTAAACTTAGAAATAAAACCACTCTTTTTTAGCATCTATTGTACAAATAAACCTAAAATTGTGGTTCTTTTCTAATAGTTGTGG
>NC_090730.1:177921045-177923545 GCF_036898095.1 Palaemon carinicauda
TACACACACACACACACACACATATATATATATATATATATATATATATATATAGATATATATATATATATATATATATATATATATATATATATATATATATATATATATATATATATATATATGAAATATATGAATATATATATATATATATATATATATATATATATATATATATATATATAATATATATATATAAGTTTGTGCGTATGTACTATAATTTTTCAGTACCGAAACCAGATAATAATAACAATGACGGATGTATCGGTAATTATCTCACCCCAAAAAGAGGGTGGAACCCTTCATACATATAAACCTTCATGACACTGGTCACATCTTACACCAAAAAACAATAGGTCAGTGCACCACAAGACACTATGTTGCATGCGTTTCCTCCCTTCCAGCAGGGTTGCCAGATTTGGCCTTTTTTAGGCCAATATGGCATTTTCAAGATCCATTTGGGCTCAGAAATTTTCAAATTAATGCCAAACCTATTTGGTTTTATTTCTGAGAATTTTTATAAATGCATGATCTCTAAATGTCAATTAATTAAATCTTTTTAATCGAGAGATAGAGAGATGCTTATAATATATGTTACAATCATCCCTTTAAAAGGTTAAATGGTTGGTAGAGAATCAGCAAAGAATCATGTATATCAAAGTCTATCCTCCAATATAGTATAATTATCTGATCTCATCTATATCTTTATACCTTCCTTTAAGTTAGCAGTTCATAATTATAGACTCTTTCCACGACCTTTATCTGTTGATATGCAATATCTGTATCTATAAACTAAGCTTACCAAAATACAACTTAATGTATATTTACACCTGTCCTACTATTACTTGCCTATCCAACACGTGTTCAATATAAGCAGTCTATCTTAAACAAAGAAAATGTCTCTTTCATTTCGATGACCTTCAAGATACCACTTTTATTAAGAATGCTTACCTCATCAGTCTTTTAGTAGAATTAAAATAAAATCACATCACGCAAGAGAGGAAGACATTATATCATCATTTTGTGAGCTCAAAGAATACCGAAGATTTAAATCCTAAGACATTAATTGATCGTAAGGTAAAAGAGTTCATATTCTCTCTCTCTCTCTCTCTCTCTCTCTCTCTCTCTCTCTCTCTCTCTCTCTCTCTCTCTCTCTCTCTCTCTCTCTCTCTCTCTCTGTGTGCATGTGTGTGCGGGTGTGTGTGTGTGTAAGTGTGTCTAAGGAATTGACAATATCTTAGAGACGTCCAAAGATCGAAGATGGCATCACCTTGGACAAACTGGTCCATATAGTTTTTGGAATATATATATATATATATATATATATATATATATATATATATATATATATATATATATATATATATATATATTATATATATATATATATATATATATATATATATATATATATATATATATATATTATATCTTTGTGTGTGTACTTATTTTTTGAGTGAATTATGCATTACTGTTGATAGAACTCGTGCCCCAATCATGTGGAGATAGAGTGAATGCCCACGTTGTTTAACATAATCTTTCGCATTGAGCCCACATGCTTTCATTGTCCCTGTAGGACCATTACCGCCATGAGACTTACTGACGCAACAAGAATGGTTCTATCCTTTGGCTTACTGGTGTTTTAGGCAGCAGCCGGCCCTAATGGTCCATTGTTTCGTTCAACCTAACGACGATTACCCAAATGGCTACGTAACACTTGCTGTAATGGCAGAATATACAATGGGCCAGAATGACTGCAGCACAATATTTTTTTCTTATTTAAGTTATATTATGTATATTTTAACAAAAACAAAAAGAGAAAGAAAGTAATCACATTTTTTTATAGATAGAATATTATTATTCTGTATTTAGTGTTTCTTGTTTTCCTTATTCAATTGAAGTAGTAAACAAATAATCACATGGATATGTGATTAATAACTGTTTTATATGAATAACATTAGTTATGCCGTTTAATAGAATACTACCAAGTACCTGAAATTTTATTCATATTAATCAGAATAGGGCTCAGTAAGTAGTGAAAATAGTTTGACATCTCAAATTAAACTTGGAATTTAATTTTTTTATCATTCACGTAAATTTAAAAACAATTAAGGGTAGTTAACCGGCGCTTTTGTAATAAGGAGATAATCTTATAAATTTAACAATGTTACAATTCTACATCATCAACGGAGCAAACCTATTAGTTTCTTCCCTACAGTGTGGCTCTAATGCAATATTAGAAAAATACATTATTTAGCATTTTAATTTATCATAATGCTTGAGCTTCATAATTAATCTTGAAGAGTAAGGAAGCAGGAACAACATAAAAACAATCCTAATGATCATAGTAAGAATTTAATTCGATTTCATTTAGTATAAGATATAATAAATGATATCCAAACTTCCAGTGACATTTCATGGGTGTCTATTTGAGAAGCCTTCAGATATTCAATGTAAATGTCAGATATAATTTCACCATAACCTTTATCATTTCTACATT
>NC_090730.1:177933545-177938545 GCF_036898095.1 Palaemon carinicauda
GAAAATATATTTGTCCTTCCCTTTTTTTTCTAGTCTGGTGTTTTGCATAACATTTAAAATATTAGCAACCAGATTCAAGGCAAATTTATTGCTTTGATGCGTGTTAGAATTATCGACAATAACTCTCTAAAAATATATTTCTATTCCGTTTTTTTTATTTTTGTTTATTTTTTTTTATTTATTTTTTTTTTTTTTACTTTGGTGTTGTGCATAACATTTAAAACATGATGAACCAAATTTAAGGCAAGTTTATTGCTTTGATACTTCTTATGATTATCGACAATAACTCTCAAAAATATGATAGTAATCAACATTTTGAATATAAGTAAGCAGAGGAAATACAGCTCTATGGCTTTGATACTTATTATAATAACTGACAATACCTCTTTAGAATATATTTGCATTTCCTTTTTTTTTCTATACTCTGATGGTGTGCATAACCACTATGAATAAAATAGATTAAATGTAGCTTCATGGCTATGATACTTGTTATAATTAGTTGCAATAACTCTGTAAAAATATATTTTTATTCCACCCCGTTTCCTGACCTGGTGTTGTGGCGTATGTGGTAACATCTATTACTAGTGAACGCAAGACTTGGTTCTATTCCGGCTCAAATGAATGTTTGATAATGAATGTGAAACCCTTTATGGGAAATTTTATGATCAATTGAGAGAGAGAGAGAGAGAGAGAGAGAGAGGAGAGAGAGAGAGAGAGAGAGAGAGAGAGAGAGAGAGAGAGAGGATGTTTCAACTTGAGAAAATATTAATTATTATTATATTATTATTATTATTATTATTATTATTATTATTATTATTATTATTATTATTATTATTATTATTATTTAAGCTGTAATCCTAGTTGGAAAAGCAAGATGTCATAACCCCAATGGCACCAACAGGGAAAAATAATGAAATGAGGAAAGGCTAAAAAAAAAAAAACCTACATCAGAAGTAATGAACATTCAAATTAAACTATTTTAAAAGCAGTAATAGCATTCAATAGATCTTTCATATGTAAACTTTAAAGAGATACCTATTTTACCTTGTTCAACATAAAAAACATTTGCTTTAAGTTTGAACTCTTGAACTTTCTTAGCTTTGAAAAAAACGTGATATAATCGCGATCTAGTAAGAGTATAAATTTCATATAAAGTACGTGATATAATAGCGATCCAGTAAGAGAATAAATTTCCTATAAAGTACGTGATATAATTGCACTCCAGTAGGATAATTTTTTTTATAAAGTACATGATGTAGTCGCAATTTAGTAGGAGAATAAATTTCTTATAAAGTACGTGATATAATCGCAATCTAGTACAAGAAATCAATTTTTTAGCGATCCAGTAGGGAATAAATGTCCTAGAAAGTACGTGACATAATCAATATCCAGTAGGAGAAAAAATTTCTTATAAAGTACGTGATAGAATTGCATTCCAGTAGGAAAATAAATTTACAATAAAGAACGTGATATAATCCTGATCTAGTAGGATAATAAATTTCTTATAAAGTACGTAATATACTTGCAATCCAGTAGGAGAGTAAATTTCTTACAAACTTCGTGATATAATTACGATCCAGTTGAAGAATATATTTCTATTAAAGAAAAATTAAAACCTAAGTTATTCCTCATGGCCTTTTGAGCAAGAATTTTTTTTAATAAAAGAATAATATATTTTGGAAATGTTATATCCAAAAGTTTTTACGCCACAAATTTTATTTGCTACGTCCTGTATAATTAATCGATTTCGAAAACCTATGTTAGAATTATAATGTTCGAAGAAATTCAAATTAACGTTTATAAAAATCACATCAGAAATTTCGATATTTCAAAGAGAGAAGTCGTGAGTTATAAATGATTCGTTTTGACATGAAAAATCTTCCTTGTAATTCCGGGTGTCACTCTTTTGCCGGTTAGGAAATAATTGATAACACGAAAAAGAAAAAAAAATATATATTCTTCGGTGCAGGGAACAGATATTTTTGGGGAGTGAAAGAACTAGATATTTAAATAATATACTTATGCAAAATATTTGATTCTATATTATAAGTATATGTATGTGCTGTATATATACACACACACACACACACCACACACACACATATGTGTATATATATATATATATATATATATATATATATATATATATTATATATATAAAATATATATATATGCACTGTTCGATTAGAGTTATAAGTTAGACACACACAAACACACACACACACACACACACACATATATATATATATATATATATATATATATATTATATATATATATATACTATATATATATATATATATATATATATACATGTACATTTATATACATTCATATATATATATATATATATATATATATATATATATATATATATATCTATATATATATAATATATATATTATATATATATATATATATATATATATATATATATATATATATATATATATGACTGTATGTATGCATTTATGTATGTACATACCAACCTTTACATATGAGTAGATACATAAATGAAAACTAAGTATCATAAATGAAATTATTTTATGTAATTCATAGAAATTATAATTACAATATTCCAAATGACTTTCTCTGTTTAAGACATATTAATCATAACGCGATTAAAGAAAAAAAATACACCAATTTGAGCAAAATTGAAAACATATTTCCCCAACTCTCCCGGGAAAATAGGTTTAATGAATGAACGTTGAAATTAAATGAATCATTAAAATAATTATTGGTTCTACTTTTTGGCCAGTGAAGTAGTGTGAATTTGATCATAAAAAAGGATCAGTTATTAGAGGAAATATTTCATCAAAAATGAAAGGGAAAGGTGTAACATTCGATTTATCGATAAGAGATCATTTAACATTAGTTTTATATGTTATACCATGATTCTTTTTGAAAGGGTTTCCTTCAAAAAGGAGTCTAAAAATTTTCCTTAATTGGTCTCTGATAATATAAAAGAGACATTGAATAAGGCCATTGCAATGTACGAGATTTCTTTCATTGTAAAAGTATTATACAAAATAAAAAGCCTATTAATTGATGTTTATTTTGTTAATCAATAGAGTATAGAAATATATTGCTTGTGAAATATATATTCAATCCTGAAAACTTAAAGATGTGAAAGAAGGCATATTTAACTTCGTCCTTCTATTTTATAAATTAGGCTTGTCTATAATTTCATGCAATTAACTCGAGCAAATTTGGACGCAGCCATTTTCGTTATATTCTGATAAAAAAAAAAATATGAATTATAATGACATATTAAAGAAAACATCCATCTTATTTTGAATAGGTTTTGCTGCCTATCTCTCTATTATCCTACTACTTATAACACATTAATTAAAGCTTTACAAATAACTTACTTCAATCTTTACCTACAGTTTAGTCACATCACTTAAGTGCAAAAGTAAGATTTATTCTAACTTTAATCACAATTGACATAATTTCACAATAAAATGAATTAAACAGCAGGAAAGTGATATATTCTCTTTAGGCTTGCTCAAAAAACATCACAATGAAAGGAAAAGAAATATAAATAGAAATGAAAATAGAAAACAATAGAATAAAACAACTTCTCTTTTATTCCAACTGATGGTTTTCCTGTCTGCCACTGTCAGATTCAGCTTTTTGCTGAAACTGAAAGGCCACTTTTTTATAAACTTATTTTTCCTTTTTTTTCTTTCCATATTTTGGAAGTAAAGATTTTATTAAAAATATATTTGAGCTTTTAATATTGTGCAACTTAACACTAAAATCAGTAAATGTGTGTGTTTTTTTTTTATTAGGGAAGTTTAAATATACATGATATGTTCTCCCTATTCCTGAAATTCTGGTCTTACAAGCCAATCCTTCATATCATGAATCAACATATTTTAGAAAAGCTGAACCAAACCCAATAAAACAGAAATTCCTGCTATGTTCGTAAAAAGATACTAAATCTCATAATATACATAAACTATATTTTTACTCATATTTTCAGGAACGTTGGAAGTTGGGAGATTATTTATTCGAGAATTGAGAGTATTATTTCACGATTGGAGACCAATGAATCTCTTGTCCTTAATATAAAAGTAAACATGCTCACACATTAGCCCACAATATCTCTCTCTCTCTCTTCTCTCTCTCTCTCTCTCTCTCTCTCTCTCTCTCTCTCTCTCTCTCTAGCAGGAAAATATAATCACATTTTTACAAATGTGATTGTTTTATTTTTATTTATAATGGATCTCTCTCTCTCTCTCTCTCCTATCTCTCTCTCTCACTCTCATCTCTCTCTCTCTCTCTCTCTCTCTCTCTCTCTCTCTCTCTCTCATTTTGTTTGTAATTAAAACAGAAATCTTGTAATGTTACAGAAAGTATCTTTAAAAGACCAACATTTCCAGAATACCAAGGGAGATAAAAAGATACTTATATCTCGTCTAACTTCTTCAGCAACATCGTGACCTTTATTTAAGTATTTAATTAAATGAGATAATATATTCATGCCACATTTTGGATAGCTAATTACCCACTGTAGGCTCATCAAATAATCATTAACCACTGATGCGTTAAATGCTTTCCTGCGATACATTTAAGGTCGATATCAAACCTCGTTAATATTAGGTGCATGATCCTTAATGAGTTCGTATCTTCTCGTTAAATGCACGATGGGATATTATCCTGACTGCAAACTTGAAGCAAATGTGTTTGTGTTGTAGAGGTTGACATAAGACTTTTTTATAGTACATATAGGAATTATCTCTTTAATGTTAGTCATGTTTATTTTTTTTTTTTTAAAATTTTCATTTTATTTTTCATTACTTCTTATGTGGTTATCCATTTCCTTTTTTCTTTTCATCATTGGCTATTTTTCCCTGTTGGGCATATAGCATCTTTCTTTTCCAACTGTGGTTGTAGGTGAGCTAATAATAATAATAATAATAATAATAATAATACTCTTCCCATCGATTTAACTTTCTAGTTTAATTGTTGCCAGTCTCTCTCTCTCTCTCCTC
>NC_090730.1:177954491-177956991 GCF_036898095.1 Palaemon carinicauda
ATATATATATACATATATATATATATATATATATATATATATATATATATTATATATATATATATATATATATATATATATATATATATATATATATATATATATATATATATATATATATATATACATATTTCTATATATATATATATATATATATATATATATATATATATTATATATATATATCTATATATAATATATAAATAATATATATATATATATATATATATATATATATATATATATATATATATATATATATATATATATATATATATATATATATATATATAGCATCTACATGCTCTAGTAGTGAGACTCTAGAAGAGATATATTTTTACAATAACTTAGATATAGTAAAACATGAAACAATAATGAAAAAAAGAGTAGAGAATAAAATAAGAGAAAAAGTCTAAAAACATACGATTGAAGGTTTTATGTGAGGCACGCCTAGAAAAAAAAAAAGGTTATCACGTTCGAGCCGTTGCTCGTTTAGATATCAAGCAGTTTTATTCCTCCCATGTAGCCGACGTATCTGGTGTAACTTTTCAGGGTTTTTTGTTGTTGATTATTCGTAATATTATTCTATTTTTTATCTATATCTCAAGTCTTTTCACATAGGAAGCATCTCTGTAGGCGCTCGCCGGACTGGAGTTCGATCCTTCTCAAATGCGATAGTTTCTTTAGAGTCTTCAACCATACTATCCTTGTGAGCCAAGAGTGTGGTGTTTCGGGGGAGCCTGTACTTTAGGTCTACCTACTGAGTCATTAACAGCCATTACCTGGGCTTCCATGGTCCCAGCTTGGCTGGAGAGTAGTCATAGACGATGACGGTATGTAAATATGGTCAGTCTCTTAGGCATTGATCTGCTAGATTGCCTCTGCCATTCATGGGTGACCTTTAAAATCCTTTAAATGAAACCGTTTCCAGTCTGCTGTTGATCAATAGCCTCAAACATGACCTTATTCATGTTCGGGGTTTAGCCAGTTTCCATTATAACGCTAGCCACTAAATATTGGTGATAGTGGGAGACTTTAGTCACATCACTCAAGGCTAATCAACCTATTAGGGGTGGCCCATTGTAATACAACTATACTGATCATGGCTATACACAAACGCTTTCCCCATGTTAAGGTATTATCACTCAGAAAGATATGATATGATATATAACCGAAAAATTCTCTTAAAAATGAAATCTGTTCACATTTTGAAAATAACTTTTCATGAGACATAAACGTACTAAGTTTATGAAAAAATACGGCATTATTATGTTTTCGGAAAGGAGAGAACAGTTTCGAGAAATCTTTTATTGTTTCTTATATAATGATTATAGTTTTGGTTCATTGTTATATGAGAATACGGCTGTTATTCCTATTGTACCATACATGCTTTTGTACACAATTGAACGGATTCATAGTATGCAACTAAATGAAATAAAACCTAAAACCATAAGTTATTATAAGGCAATTGCCCAAGTATATTTTGCGTACCATGGGCCCTTTATATGTTTTCGTGTGAGCATTGTTATTCAAGTAACCACCGAGGAAGAAGTGCTAGTTTTAACCCAGTGTGCTTAGTCTCTTATTTTAGAGTGAAAGGATAACTGCTGGTGCTTTTTCTCCTTGGATTCAAGTCTTCATATATTTAGTGAGTAGGAAATTCGTAGAAATTATATATCGACTCTGTTATGTAATCTTTTCTGACACAAAACTAGTAAACGGTAAAAGGGACTTTACATTTCAAAAGTAGCTATTAATTTTGCTATTGTGTTAATGGGAGGGAAGTAATTAAACTACCTTTCGAAAAGTGGCTAGGATCATTAGATTAAATCTAAATATTTGTGATAAATGATTTTTTTTTTATTGTTACAAGCGAATTTAATCTTTACTCTCACAAAATTACCGTATAGGGAATTTACACTCCCTAAATTGCTCTGTATGTGTCTGTTTCGTTAAAGGATAGCAATAATTAGGCTACCTTTCAAGAAGTAACTAAGATCATTAAATTTAATATTTATAATTCTGACCATTGAAAATTTTAACATTTCATAATTTCTCTTATTTTATTGTTACAAACGGAGTGGGGAAAACTACACATGTGAACTGAAGGTAATCTAATTATTTGGTAAACATACATACAATTCTTCAGTTGTAACCTGTACTTTTATGTATTAACCAAAAGGGTTTTACCTTTTATTTTCATATGGTAACTCACTTTTTGATGGACGTCCTAAGTCGTGTTTCCCAGGGCTCCATAAAAGGAGAAAATGAGAAGGATTTGCAATAGGAAGAGAAAATGGGTTAGTTTTCTGCATGACAAAAAATTTGGGTTTTATATGAAATCAATAGAGATGAAGAGACCTCAGTACTTTAAACAAAATCAAATGGACTGAAAGGAGAAGGGAAACACTTCAGTACCTCCGCCAACGAAGTTTGAAAGTTATTTTTTTCGCCCATGTGTGTGTTTGTTTGTGTGTGTATCTGTGTGTTAGTTTGATAA
>NC_090730.1:177964491-177979491 GCF_036898095.1 Palaemon carinicauda
ATATATATATATATATATATATATATATATATATATATATATATATATATATATATATATATATATATATATATATATATATATATATAAATTAGATGGATGGATTAAACCCTAAGACAAAAGATCAAAGCAACAGGAAGGACATCTGATATGCGATAACATCTATCAATATTTTTAATTCTAGTAAATCGAAATTTAAATAATGTTTAGTACGTAATAATATCTTCTGCGAGATGAAACCTCACATAATCGTTTAATCTAATTAAAGGAAGTTACTATTTAATTAGAATATTGATATTAATTCTTTTTCTTTATAATGAGTCCTCAGTGTGATATCTGTAAACTATTAACTTTCATTGTCAGTGTTCTATGCCTTTATAGCTTGAGAGACTATACCATATATATCCTTTCATCCTTTCAGTGGATGTACATTTCTTCTATGTAAGCCAATCCTGACAATAAAACGTTTCCTATTAATTTCATTTGGGAATCAGCTAAATATTTCGAGTGAATTAGATTCCCGATGTTTGGCTATCATTTACTCGAAAAAAGTTACTCCCATTTGCTTTTTATCATATGAGAAGTATTTGTAGCCACTTACATAATCCTTCTTTAGTACCCTGTACGATTGGGAAACTTCATGTGTACGGAAAAGAGAGAGAGAGAGAGAGAGAGAGAGAGAGAGAGAGAGAGAGAGAGAGAGAGAGAGAGAGAGAGAGAGAGAGAGAGAGATTGGTTAAGATTGAGATCTTTGCATCTATCGGACAAATTCTAATATACAAACATCAGGTCACCAACAGTGTTAAACAATCAAAGATATCCATCAAGAAACAGTTTTAATATATTTCTTGTATAGCTTCAACAAACGCTTTTCATGCCGTTTGATTATTGTTTACTGATGGTTTTCAAAGAAAGTTAGTAAGTAATGTAATCATCCTTGTTGATCCTTCTCGTTGCCATCGGAACCCACTGTAATATTTTCATTCAACTTTATACTCATTTTTATTATCTCTGCCAACGAATTTGGAAGGTTATATTTTACCCCATATTTGTGAATTTTTTGGTGTGTGTGTGTGTGTGTGTGTGTGTGTGTGTTTGTGAACAGCTTCCTGGTCACAATTATGTTCGTAGAGTAATGAAACTTTCAGTGATTAAATATTATCCAAATAGCTGGAAATGCTCGAAGTCTGGAAGGACAAGGTCAAATGTCAAGGTCACGGTCAAGCAAAATGTCTAATTCCCATATTCAGCCAAACTTAGTTCCTATTTGGGAGTATGAAAATCCACATCACTTAATATATTTTAAAGTGAAAGGTGGAGGTCGAGCCAAACTTCGAGAAAATAAGCTGCCGCAGCGAAGGTCTGCACTCTACTGAGTGCCCCTTAGTTCTGCTGTTTTTTTTTTACGTACAAGACCAACACAAGTTTGTTGTATTACTATATACTACAGTAAATAGAAAGTAAATGCACTCGATGGGATACTTATATGCAATGGATTGCCATTAATGATTCCCATTCACTATTATCTTCAATATATGAATTTTATGAATATTTGCATATAACTTGTTTTATAGTATAATCTGAACTAGTATCTTTGAGAAAACCAAATAATAAATAAACTTTTATTATTATTATTATTATTATTATTATTATTATTATTATTATTATTATTATTATTATTATTATTATTATTATTATTATTATTATTATTACTACCTAATACCATTGAGAATCCCTTCTAATTAATTGCCTATATGTAAATAAGACATGATACGAAAATGATATGTTATAGAAATAACCCATTCTGAATATAAAATCACAATATATAGGATAAAAGCCATATTACAATAACCCAGAAGAAAAGCCAACCCATTTAGATGAGGGCTTAGATAAATCAAACTCGATACATAGGCAATATATATTTAAGATCGAATAAAACTTCCAACCACTTATGGCAGGGACAGGACTGTATTCATATTTCCACTTATCGAAGAAGGTTATCCAATACGGTAACTCAGCTAATTTAGTTGCCAGAAATACCGACAACGACATTCCAATTTATTATGCATAACGTAATTGAAAGGACGGTATGCCAGGGCTCACTAACTCTCTAACTCTCTTCCTAGCAGTTCTAGTGGCGCCAGTATCGGTTATAGCACTGATACCAATTGCAGTAACTGCTTTATATGCGGAAGTAATACATAACCTACAACCATTTCTTGTGTATCAACTTTCTCTGCGTTTCCAGGAACTGGATGAATTACTGGATATCCCATCTAGATATTCTTTTTTATTACTTATAGCGAAATTATTTAATATGGATTGTTGCATGGCTTCGTTTTATATAAATTTCTTTTTAATTTAATTTTCTTTTTTAATAGCAATTCCTATCTTATAGAATATTTCTATAGAAATAAGCGGATGATTTTCCATGCTTTTGTCAGAGAAATTTTTTATTAATAAGTTATTAACATTATTGATAATGTGGTACCAGAACTGCTCATATATGGTTTTGCTTATTACATCATGTTACTATAAATTATGATCAATGGCCAAAAAAACTATTCATACCAAGGCGTATTGGTTAACCCTGAAAGGAATGGAAGTTCTTACATTAATAATTTATCCTTTTACAATATACTGTGATTTGAATATTTTTTTCCAGTATAGAACTTACCTTTTTCTCTTTTTACCTTGCCCCCCCCCTCCCTTCCCCACAAATTGTTGTATTGCAACTATTTAAAACTATTTTATGACAGAGTATTTTTGGGTTATATTGTGATCTAATGTCTTTTTCATAAGCCCCTTTGTTTTTCTCAGATATTTTTCTTCACTATATTGAAAAGTATTTTTTTTAAAGCCCTATGCATTTCTGTATTAAATTCCTGTATTCACGTCAATAAGTTGATAACTTGATCATGAATCTTGCATGAATAACGCGTATATATATATATATATATATATATATATATATATATATATATATATATATATATATATATATATATATATATATATATATATATATATATATATATATATGTTAAAATCAACCTTACTAATGAAATAATGATGCTATACTGCTACGATTTTCCCAATTCTTTTAAATGTCTATATCTTTAAGCCCAACTAGAATATAAACAAAAGAATGACACAGGCAAGTCTTCCGAGAATCATGAATAAAAATTTAAATACAGTTGGATGATAAAAACAACTCGATTTCTTGATATTATAGTAAATTAATAACACCTTAGCCTGTCTACAAAAATGATAAAAAAAAAATTCTGTTTTAATGTATTCTGGTTCGGGTAGCTTATTGATGCCAGTGACGTAAAGTTTCATGTTGTTGAAAATTATGATATTTTATAATAAGGATTGATGGATTGACTAACTTACTCTATCACAGGATAATTTTGATGATCATAAGAGTAGTGAATCATAAAGTTTTTTCTTTTAATGAAAACTGAGATTGGGAAAATAGTTAATGTGGATTAAATAAAAAAGAACAATATAATAATCAAAAGCTTCTAAAATATTAATAAATACACCATAACCCTCGCTTAACATGAATGGATTGAGTCCGAGCGGTTTTGTCCGTGCATGAGGCCCTTCATGCGCTACCCGCTCGGATGTATTTCCATGCGGTAGTGATCTACTAAATGTGTGCTCTGCTAATCCATGTGTTTCTAGTGTATTGAATTAATCTTGCTTTACTTAAGTGGTTTTGTCCCACACATTTGAAATCAATGATCAATGAGTCCAGTCGCGCGCTGCCCGCTCGGAATAATTTCTAAGTACAGTATTAGTGATTTCATAACCATGTTTAATGCTAGTGCACGTGGTTCCAGTGTAGTGACTCAATCCCACTGCACTTAAGTGGATTTAATCCTTACTGTTTCGTCCCACGCACTTGAAATCAATGATGATCAATGAGAGCAATTCCTAAGCTGTCCACTCGGAAGAATTTCCGAGCATTAGAGATTTACTGACCATGGGCACTGCTAGTCCGCATGTATTAAGTATAGTGACTTAAGCCTGCTTCACTCGAGTGGATTTAATCCTTACGGATTCTTCCCACACTTTTGAAATCATTGAAGGTCAATGAGAGCCCTTCCAACGCTGTCCGTTCGGTAGAATTTTCGAGCAGCAGTGATTAACTAACTATGTGCACTGCTAGTCTGTGTAGTTCCAATAGAGCGACTTAAGCCTGCTTCACTTGAGGGGATTTAATGACTATGGTTTCATCCCACGTATTTGAAATCAAGGAAGATCAATGAGAGCCCTTCCCATGCTGTCCGCTCGGAAAATTTTCCGAGCGGTGGAGATCTACTAAAAGCGTACACTGCTAATGCACATTGTTCCAGTGTAATAGCTTTTAGAGACTACGAGGCCACTCGGGAAAAGCCCTCTCGTGTGAAGACATGGCTTTAAACAAGCCGAAATGTTTCCATAAGGGAAAAATGAGCTCGTGTTAAGTAAGCCTTATAGAAACTGTAAGGTAGCTCGGAAAAAAAAATTTTCGTGTCAAGATATGCCTCTTAACAAGCTGAAATATTTCCGTACGGAAAACATTCACCTGTCTGACGCCAGCCTCATAGAAACTACAAGGCCACTCGGGGCAAACCCTCTGATCTGAAGACAGACTCCCTAATGAAACGAGCCTGAGTCGGGTTTGACTCGTTGTGCTAGTTATTCTCTTACCTCTTGATAAAAATTTATGAAGAGTATAAACCGAAATGAATCATGCTCTCTTTATTAGAAAACTCCAATCTCGTCGAGTTTATAATGATATCTTTTGCAGCCTTAGAATTTCTATAAACCCCCAGACAATGTATTGACAGCCTTGTTAACCTTCCTCTCGGAAAAGTTTTTAGGTTTTTCCTTCCTCTGTTTTTAGATTTTGTCTGTTATGAAGCTTTCCTTGCGTGTGAAAATTTTCTGCTATACGAAATAATAATCAGTCTACAGTACTACTCTTGTGATGTAATGCTATCAAAATATAGAGAAAACTCAACAAGGTATCTGGTTAGGGCTTACTTCAAATGAGAGGATTTCTCCCGCGAGGGAAAATTTTCGCTCGTAGGGAGGCATGTGTTCCCACGAGTGGATTTTTCTCGAGTGGCTTGTAGTTTTTATAAGCTGCTACACTTGAACCACGCAGAATGGCAGTACAAGCAGCAAATAAATTATTATCATTCAGAAAATCAATATTCTTCATTGATTTTTAATCTGCACGAAGAAAACCCCGCGGCATCAAACCATCCAGGTGAAGTGAACCTTAGAGAACCCTTAGAAAACTTCTAAGAATTGTCAAATAATTTATTTTTATCAACATATACATTGACACTCTTTCCTAAACATCCCTTACATTGGTGGAATGGCTATTTTACTTTAGGATAATGATTATTTGTATTTTATACTATTTCATACATTAACACTCCTTCCTAAACTTCCATGACATAGGTGGAATTGCCATTCTACTTCAGGATATTGAGTATTTGTATTTTAAACCATTTCTCAGTTTTGAACTGATAATTTCTGAAATAATGACCATAGTATAACTTAACATAACATAACAGAAAAATAACCTAACATAAGAATAAATGATCGATCAAACAGTTATGTTTAGTTCAATTTCAATACAACATTAATTGGAGAAATATCTCGTTCAGTTTTGAATGATTTGACATTTCTCAAACTAAATAAGCTTCCAGATTTAATAAGATGTCAAGGACTGAGGAAAGTCATACTTAACCTACTTATGAATATAATAGGAATGCATTTATCAGAATGTCAAGGATATTGCAAAGCCTTATTACCCTTAAAAGTGTTCATATATATAAATATATATATATATATATATATATATATATATATATATATATATATATATATATATATATATATATATATACGTCGCAATTTATTGAATAATCTTGAATATGAAACAACACATACCTCTTGATATGTAATTTGATTTCTAATATCAATAACTTTTTTATTATTTTAGAATTAGATATGATGAGTGTGTCTTCCTAATCCGAAAACTTAGCTTATGTATTTGAAGTTTAACCCATTGATACCGGTACATTGCATCTATTATGCCATATATTGTTGTAATAGTTTTAAAAGAATGTTATAGACTCTAGATTATGAAGTAATACATAGGCCCACAGAGATATATATAAATATTACGCTCATGCGTGGCAATGTTTTAACCAAACATGAAAAATAAGATTTGATTACAGAAGATACTCACCTCACATACTTATTAGTTCTACGTTGTTCATAAGTAGGGTATGTATATATATATATATATATATATATATATATATATATATATATATATATATATATATATATATATATATATATATATATATATATATATGTATACACTACCATTTGGCCCTAGGGTAACCCCAATCTGAATCCAACGCCTATGATTTCCAGCTACAGAAGTCAATGAATAGTTAGGTCTCATACTATATAAATTTCTGGTTATTGCAAATGTCGGTGTGCTTACTGTGTTATTGATATGAAATTGTCTCATTACATTATTTCTATATCTTATCTCTGTTATTTTCAGTTCGATTTATGTTTGTATATCCGAATGTTTGCAAGGCGAAAGTTTATAAGTTTGGGACCTTTTGTACATCATTTATAACTGTTTAATTGCGCTAACATTAAAAATGGATAATGAATGCATGCACCTTTAAGGAGGGGTAACTTCTAATCTAAAACAACTGACTAGCACTTAATACAAGATGGAAACAGGTAACGTGATAGTATATAAACTTGAAAAGAGCTTTTTTTTATTAATTTTATTTATTTATTTTGTTCTTTCAGCTGTTTTTTCACAAATGCTTCTATGCATTTCCCCCACTAGACTAATCTTTTTGTTCTTCTTGATGAACCACATATATTGGAGGTTAGCCACGTGGAATATAATAGCCACCATAAAAAACCATGTTTAATGAATCCATCTTTAAACAATAGTAAATGCAATGCCATTGAATTGTACTGAACCCTTATTCCATCAGATATTTGAAAACAAAAGAAACATTGGAATACCTGGAACAGATCGTTTAAGTGATGTAAAATTCTTTAGTCCTTTCATAGATGTGCACGCATATGCTACAATGGGAAATGTAGTAAAAATTAAGTGCTCTTAAGAATGTTAGATATTCAATACCGTTTTGTTCTTATTCGACGGAAAATAGCCTTTCTTTATCCATTTGTTCCTCATAGATTGTATTGTTCAGAAGGTCATTAGGCAAATGAACAAATCCTAAAACATATCAATAGATACAATAGTGGGACTATTTATAAATTCTATTTATTTTGCCAATAAATTCGTTTGTTCTTTCAAACTGATAAGTTGCATTCTACATAATGCTTATTTATAAAACTCATTGTATGGATTTTCGTTCCTTCCTCTTAACTTTCTCCGAAAATGATATACTTTTGGAATATGATTTGAACATCTATAAAAAAATCTTTCAAATATTCATTATTATATTTGATGGAAACTGTTTTTTTTTTATTATCGTAATATTAACAAATAAATAAAAAGATATTTATTATCTACAATTTATCAAACAAAAAACTATCATGAGAAATATTTTTCACCTATATATATATATATATATATATATATATATATTTATGTGTGTGTGTATATATATATATATATATATATATATATATATATATATATATATATATATGTGTGTGTGTGTGTGTGTGTTTGTGTGTGTATATATATGTGTATATATATATATAGATATAGATATAAATATATATACAGTATATATATATATATATATATATATATATATATATATATATATATATGTATTATATATAAATATATAATGTATATATATATATATATATATATATTATATATATATATATATATATATATATATATATATATATATATATATATATATATATATATATATGTATGAATGGAGAGAGAGAGAGAGAGAGAGAGAGAGAGAGAGAGAGAGAGAGAGAGAGAGAGAGAGAGAGAGAGAGAGAGAGAGCCTTACCTTACCTTATTGCCTTATTTTGTGTTTGGGTTCCCCCAGGTCCCTCAGTGTGAGGCACCTCGTATATCCACCAGAGAGTTGCTAATGCATCTTCCGGTGCATTTTGCATCTTCCAGTCTTGGATGGTCTGGGATGCATCTTAGGTATTTATCGAGCTTATTCTTAAACACATCTACGCTCACTCCTGATATGTTTCTTAGATGAGCTGGCAGCACATTAAATAGTCGCTGCATTATCGATGCTGGTGCGTAGTGGATTAATGTCCTGTGCGCCTTCCTCAGTTTACCTGGAATATTTTTTGGCACTATTAATGTACCTCGGCTTGCTCTTTCTGATATTTTAAGCTACATGATGTTTTCAGTAATTCCTTCTATTTGCTTCCATGCTTGTATTATCATGTAGCGTTCTCTTCTCCTTTCTAGACTGTATAGTTTTAAAAATTGCAGTCTTTCCCAGTAGTCAAGGTCCTTAACTTCTTCTATTCTAGCAGTATAGGACCTTTGTACACTCTCTATTTGCGCAATATCCTTTTGGTAGTGTGGGTACCATATCACATTGCAGTACTCGAGTGTACTTCGCACATAAGTTTCGTAAAGAATAATCATGTGTTCAGCTTTTCTTGTTTTAAAGTGTCTGAATAACATTCCCATTTTTGCTTTACATTTAGCCAACAGTGTTGCTATTTGGTCGTTGCATAACATATTCCTATTTAAAATTACACCAAGGTCTTTAATTGCTTCCTTGTTTGTGATTGTCTCATTATTAGGTCCCTTGTATACATACACCATTCCTTCTCTGTTTCCATAATTTATTGATTCAAATTTATCGGAGTTAAATACCATCCTATTTATCTCCGCCCATTCATATATTTTGTTTAGATCTCTTTGTAGTGAGTTCCTATCTTCATCACAAGTAAATTCTCTACTTATTCTTGTGTCATCGGCGAAACTTCTCACTACGGAGTTTTCAACATCACAGTCTATGTCTGAGATCATAATAGCAAACAGCAGTGCAGCTAATACTGTACCTCGTGGCACACCCGATATTACCTGGGCTTCATCTGATTTCTCGTCATTTGCAACCACTATCTGTTTTCTGTTTTGCAGGAATTCTTTTACCCATTTTCCTATCTTTCCCACAATATTATGCTTTCTCATTTTTTTCTCCAATATGTTATGGTCTACCTTGTCAAAGGCTTTTGCAAAATCTAGATAGATCACATCTGTGTCTTTTTCATTTATCATATTTTTGTATATGTTTTCATAGTGTGCTATCAGTTGGGTCTGTGTACTTTTTCCAGGCACGAAACCGTGTTGACCCATATTAAACAAATTATTTTTGACCAAATGGTTCATTATTTTCTTTTTTATTACCCTCTCATACACTTTCATAATATGTGATGTTAGACTAACAGGTCTATAATTGCTTGCCTCTAGTCTTGATCCACTTTTGAAGATAGGGGTTATATAAGCTAATTTATGTTTAACATATATCTCGCTCATATCTACATTCTGTCTTAGCAGTATTGCAAGTGGCTTTGCGATAGTGTTTGCAGTTTTTCTTAACAAAATCGCTGGAACTCCATCTGGTCCGGCTGCCGATCCATTTTTAATTTTGTTTATAGCCGTGACAATATCTGTTTCATTAATATCTATATCCGTTAAATATTCAACATTTTCTTCTCTCATTTCTGTTTCATTATTCTCATTCGCAATTCTTGGAGTGAACTCACTCTTATATTTTTCTGCTAATATGTTGCATATTTCCTTTTTTTCATTCGTTAGCCGTCCTTCAATTCTTAGAGGGCCTATTTCTATTCTCCCTTTATTCATCTTTTTTGCATAGGAGTAAAGTACTTTGGGGTTTCTTTTTATATTTTGAAGTGTCCTTTCTTCTAAGTCCCTTTTTTTCATTTTCTTTCGACTGTATAATCTTCTGTTCTGCATTTTCTATCTTACATTTTATTTTCCTCATTTTCCACATATTTTTTTCTTTTGCAAGATTTTTCTTCTACTTTCTAATTTTCTGAAATAAGATCCTTCTGTCTCTTGGTATGCACGTCTTTTGTTTATTGTTTTTTTTCGGTACATATTTTTCAACAATTTTCTCCAGTATTTTGTCCAGTATGTCCGTATTTACCTGTATATTATCACTTACAAATACATTTTCCCAATCTTTATTCAGGTCTTCATTTATTTCTGACCATTTTATATTCTTACTGTAAAAATTATATTTTCCATATCCTTCCCAAAGTTTTGTGCTTTTATTATTTCTCTGATCACTTGCTTTGGAATGAACTATCAATTCTATGACATTGTGGTCTAAAATTTCCGTGTTATACACTATTATTTCTTTAACATAATTCAACTCATTCACAAATACTAGATCTAGGACATTTTCCTTTCTTGTTGGAATGTGGTTTATTTGTTGCATATTATATTCTAATAGCATATCTTGAAGCTTTTCAAATTGCCTCTTATCTTCTGCGCTACTATTACTCTCTTTTTTATGTGTATACATACAACCACTTTCTTCTATCCGTTCTTTCCAATCCACGAAAGGAAAGTTAAAATCTCCGGATAGGAGTATATTCCAGTCTTTATGGTTTCTACATATATCATCTATTTTTTCTATTATTATGTCAAACTCCTTAGTATTTGGGGGTCTGTAAATTCTGTGTTGCTGTATTTTTCACAGACTTTTCCTTGATTTATGTCTCTTCCATATATTGCGGTTCCCCCTTGATTCCTATTTTTTCTGTCTGATCTATAAGTTTGGAAACCCTTTATCTGGTCATCACTGCCAGTCTCTTGGGAATACCATGTTTCACTTATATTTAATATATCTAGGAACTCTATTTTCCTTTTAGAGTTACTCGTGACTAAACCCTGTGCATTCATCACTATTATGGTTTGTGTTTCATTCCCTTTATTTAATATTGGTAATAATATGGATTCTCCCATGCTTCCTTCCTGTTCTGATATGATGTTCTTTTCTTCATTTCTCGGAATTCTGCTATTAAAAATCCAACTTTTCCATAATATTTGTTCTTTCGCCTTCATACTTATTTTTGTGTGTATACCTGCAATTATCCCCATATCTGCACCAACCCCTGGCATTATAGATGCATTCTTTGTAGTTGGGCTCTATTTGTGGAGATTTGGGTTGAAAGGCCTTTTTTGGTGCATAGTGCGGTATATACGCAGCCTGCTTTTTTGTTTCTTTTTTTGTTTCATTTTTGTTTTTCTTTTCAGAGAGAGAGAGAGAGAGAGAGGTGTCGTTACGGATATTGTTAGTAAACGATAATTTATCTCGAAAATATTATCGTTTTATTGATCACACTTATATGCCTCTCCAGCAAAACAAAACAAAATATTAACATCATCAACAGTAAATATCAATTGAACACATATCACTTAGAAAGAATTATCTCACACCATTTCCAGCTGGAAAAGGTTAATGATGTCAACTCAATATCCCATTAAAAACATAGATATTTCTGATGAAGTACAACGAAGGTTTAATCAACTGAGTGTTTACATTTAAAATACCAGTAATGACCTTTAGAGAGAGAGAGAGAGAGAGAGAGAGAGATTGGTATTATCGATAATAAACATATATCCCCCATACACATACTGATGTTTTTGCGACTCGTATTTTCTCTGTATTATCCAATTAAGAGTTAATAAATGTGCGTTTGATCCTAAACTGACCCAGGTTCGGTTGTCACCAAACTAGCCGTTTTTAACGAGCAATTAATTTCACCTTTTTTTACATAAATGATTCTGGCTAATACGAATCCTATTTAGAATATGTTCATTATATAATTTTTTTATAAAAATTGTGTGTCATATTAGTCGCTCAAGAACAACAACAACAACAACAAATTCAGCCTTTTCTAGTAAAAGCACAGATAACTATCATTTCTTCAAGTCTTATCAATGAAGGTAGTTTTGTACAGTACATCCATCTGTTTTATAACCCCATATATGGATCTCAAATTGTTAAACATATGTAGCCAAACCTTTTCTATATATCTTAGGGACTCTACTAAAATTAGAATAGAACTATGCCAAAATATATATTTAGATTTGCTCATAATATAATCTTTAAGAAATAAAATCCTCACTATTATATTTCCTTATCAAAATTTCTTTCAGAGGTAAAATATGATATATAAACCTTCCAAGATGAAGATAATTATATCTTTTCTTCAATTTCAGTTGAAATATATAAACCAGAAGTTAAAAATTTTGAAGCTTTTTTATAGCTTATATAGGAAATATCTATTTTAATGTTCATACTGTTTTTGAAATATGATCTAATATTTCTGATTATTTCTAATATCGTTTATTTATTTTCTTATTTTTTTTCCTCCCTGGGGGGGGGATAATATAATTAAATTCATCAGAGAAATTCTATGTAGCTCCCATTTAACTCCTTAAACATTACCAATTTTTATAAATCTATGATTCTTTTTATTTGGCCTTCATCACAGTACTATTGGAAAGCTTTATAAGATCCAGTGTTTATTCTCCTTATTTATACCGGTTTTTTTCTCAACACCAAGGAAGAGAAAAATTGTTGAAGTTTTAATAATATTTCTTTGCAGAGTTTTTGATATTATTCCATCCCAAAACTTTCTGATATCCCATTTACGGTGAAAAATTAATTCTTTCTCAAGTTGATTTTTTCTTTCTCTTTCGTTTGCGAATAAAAGTGAAATGCCGAATGCCAAAAATATATATGATATGTAATCTAATACTTATTTGAGGTAATTGTAGGTCATTGCGACAGTCGTAAACTTTCTTATTAATTGTAAAGTCGATTTAATTTATGGAAAAGTTGTTGTTCATCCTGATCTGAAAAATGATAATACAAAACTAGTTTTACGATTCAAGAAATATTTACTAGTGTTATCTTTCCACGAGTGATGAAAGTTAGTTAGCAAACACAGGGTTTAGACTTTGTCTTAGAGTAAGTTAATGATACTGAATCACAAGGTAGGGTTGGTGGTCGTGGCCCCATAGGTAGGTAAGTAGGTAAGGATAAATGATGGTAAAAATCAATATTTTTCTATGCAAGAAAAAAAAAAATTCAAATTTAAAAATAAATTTCATTAATGTGTCATAGAAGATTTAAGTATTACTCTGTGTATGATGCTTATCTTTTAAAATTCGTATAATTTCCTCTAAGGAAATAGAGACGAGTAATGTAAGAATAAATTTCATCCCCCAAAAAAGTTTCAGTGTAGATTTTACAAAGATTTTAGAGGAATGCTATCAAGAACTTTTAGGTATTAGGAGGTGTGTTCCGTTGGTCATAAACTTCCTTTGAGTGTTCTTATCTAAATTAAAGTTATAATAAAGTAAACTAGAAAAGTACTCTAAGTACAGACCTCCACCACTTCACCTTGTTTCTCGAAACCTACTTTCCTTTCCCAGAATCAATTTGCTTGACCTTGACCTTGACCGTACACTTAGGATTTCCAAAATTTAATTTCTCTCACTTCTCAAAATAAGAATTAATCCCTAAATATTTCACCATTCTATGAAATTATTCTTAAACAGAAATACGGACAAACAGGGACGAAAGTCTAACCTGCTCCCAACTTCGTTGCGGAGGTAATTAGTCATTTTATCCCAAATTTCAAATTTTAAAAGGTGTTTGGTTTCTTTCCTGTTTCATCAGAATAGATGCTCAACAGAATGTCAGTCGGGCAAGCCAACTACCCACTGTGGTACCCAACCAATGTTTTAGCCTCCCCAGTAAAAAGCTTAAACTCACGTTCCCGGGCTGGGATCGATCTGTTGTCATGGGAAAACTAAGTGAGCACGTTACAACTGTAGTAGCCAGTCTCGATTTTTTAAATGCTACTCCTGTAAAAATACCTTTTTTTAAGAGGCCACGTGTAATAACCAAGTACAAATCGATGATATTATGGTACCACAAAGTCCTCGCAAGGTACTCCATGAGAGGAACTCTCCCCCTCGACCCCTCATGAATATTTTATAGACTTCAGGTTTTATGACTGACGGCTTATTGGGAGTTAGTCTCCTCCGTTTTAATAGTGCCCTTTCTTATATCGATCTGGATAGAAGGTTGTAATTATAATGGTCTATAAGCTTGAATAATTCATTCAAAACGTCTGAACACAGGTAAGCGAGAGAGAGAGAGAGGAGAGAGAGAGAGAGAGAGAGAGAGAGAGAGAGAGATAAGTGGTCGTTAAGTATTCAATCAATAATTGACAAAGTTAATAGATCAAAGAAATTCTCTGAGCGTCCAAGAGGTTACCCAGAAAACATTTTGCAATTGGTTGATAACAAACTAGGGCCATGCAGTTAAGGATTACCTTTTTTTGTGTGTGAAATATCGTATATTATTTTTCATTTTTACCAAGCTAATATAAATATACCTTTGTGAATTAGGAAATGATGGTAGAGAAGTATTGTTTTACAAGCTCAAGATAGAGACGACTGTCACAGTCTAACTGAAGCCCTTTGCTTCAATAGGTATAAGAGGAGATAATGATGATGATCTCAAATGATACTGGCGTTTAGAAGCATACTTGATTTTGAGTATATCAATCAGGCATACGTACAAACTTACTATTTTCATTGATATATTTAAATATGTTGGAAAATAATATCAAGTATGGTATCATCTGGTCTTACCTTTAAATCAATATCTGATTAAAATTCCTTTGATATAAACATTATATCATCATACTTTATTCATGAAATAGAAATGGAGTTTTAATCATTATTGCTAAAGAGTTCAGCCTACTCCATTATCGCCTACGAAAACTTGAAATTTTACATTGACAACATTGTAAGTATTTTCCATATACGACCATATATATATATATATATATATATATATAAATATATATATACATATATATAGGTATATATATATATATATATATATGTATATATTA
>NC_090730.1:177984491-178006991 GCF_036898095.1 Palaemon carinicauda
TGCCAATTAATGCATGTTAAGGTGAAAAGTCATAAACAAGGAAAAGCAAAAGGTTTAGAGATGAGCTGCTGACGTGGAGGTCTGTGCTCTACTGAGTGCCCCTCTAGTTGAAAATAATATTGGGTTACAGAAATGTTCTAAATATCAAAGTATCATCTGTAGAAAACGTCTACACCCATATATTTACTGGAAATATATTGAATATATCTTTTTTTGCCTTCAAAAAATATATATTTGGCCAATCATCTGCTGGTTTCCCCATTAGTTAAGAAATCTGCTTCCAATACATACTCTACTGAATTAGTAGTACATGTTTAGGAAAGAGTCCCTACATACTAGAAACTATCACTCTAGCACAAGTGTATAAACGGTATTTTCATTTGCAAACATATTAGTTTCCTGAAAATTTAGTGTTTATTCCATAACTACATTTATATGGACACAAATATATTTTTGATCAAGGTCCACTACCCCCCCAACCTCTCTCTCTCTCTCTCTCTCTCATCTCTCTCTCTCTCTCTCTCTCTCTCGGATCTAATTTCTCAACTCCCCATATATCATCATCATCTCTCCCTCCGTTGCTTAAAAGGCAGGGAAAGGCTATTAAAATAATTACATTCCTATGCTATTTAAATGCCCTTCTGAGTTTAATTACCATTTAATTTAGACTTAAAGAGAGCTTGCGTGTTTGGCAATCCGAAGATGTTTAACCAAATCATAACAATTATCCGATATGATTAGTGTGAGCGACAGGAAGATCTTTGCTAGAGGAAAGAAAAATACAATTTCGAAACATTAATGCTAAAGTTTTTATAGTTTGTATGTGAAATATTTAGTTTAGTGTTGTTACTCTGTAGTTAATATATTTTGTCTTAATTGTTATAAAACTTATCTTACATTTTCGTTTCCTTCCCTCATTGGGCTATTTCTCCTGTTAGTGCCCTGGCTTATAGCTTCATGCTTTTCAAGTTAGGGTAGTAGTTCAGCAAGTAATAATAATAATAATAATAATAATAATAATAATAATAATAATAATAATAATAATAATATATGACCTTTTATAACCATAATGAAATAAAAACAAGCGAAAATAACATGATACTAACGAAGGGCTATTGATTTTTTTTTCAGATCTATTCTATCACACAGTCCATCAAATACAATGTTTAAAATTTGCCGTAAAAAATCGTAAATATCTTGTGATAGATGTTGCCAGACATTTGCCGTTTTAAAAAAGGGTAAACTGACGTGAAAGAGTAATAATACGGTCACTAGACCGCAAGAGATAATAGCAAAGTTGGGTAAAGATCATGGGTTGCCTGTTACTCACTTATATAAATAAATGTATATATATATATATATATATATACACATACATATATATATATATATGGTATATATATATATATGTATATATATATATATATATATGTATGTGTGTGTGTGTGAGTGTGTGTGTGTGTTTGTGTGTGTGTATGTGTATACACACACACACACACACACATATATATATATATATATACATACATATATATATATATTATATATTATATATATATATATATATTATACATATATATTACACACACACATAATATATATATATATATACACACATGAGTATGTGCGTATGTAATATAATTTCTGAATACCGAAACCAGAGAATAATAACAATGATGGTTGTATAGGTAATTATCTCAACCCAAAATGAGGGTGGAACCCTTCATGCAGATAAACCTTCATGACACTGGTCACATCTTACACCAAAAAATAATAGGTCAGTGCACCACTAGACACTATGTTGCATGCGTTTCTTCCCTTCCACACAGTTGCCAGATTTGGCCTTTTTGAGGCCATCTTGGCATATTTTCAGATCCATTTGGCCTCAGAAATTTTCACATTAAGGCCAAAACCCAATTGGTTTTATTTCTGGAAATTTTTATAATTGCATGATCTCTAAACGTTAAATAACTAAATTTCTTTAAACGAGAGATTGAGAGATGATTATAATAAGTGTTGCAATCATCCCTTTAATAGGTTAAATTGGTGGTAGAGAAACCAGCAAAGATTCATGGATATCAAAGTCTATCCTACAAAACAGAATATCTATCTGATCTTATCTATGTGTGTATACCTTATTAAAAGTTAGCAGTTCATAATTTTAGACTCTTTTTTACGACACTTTTTTTTGTGATAAGTAATATCTCTGTGCATAATCAAGCTTACCTAAATACAACTTAATGTATATTTTCACTTGTCCTACTATTACTTGCCCATCCAACACGTGTTTGATATAAGCAGTCTATTTTAAACCAAAAAAAAAAAAATGACTCTTTCATTTTGATGACCTTCAAGACGCCACTTCTATTAAGAATGCTTACCTCATCAGTCTTTTAGTAGAATTAAAATAAAAATCACATCACGCAAGAGAGGAAGACTTTATATCATCATTTTGTGAGCTCAAAGAATACCGAAGATTCAAATCCCAAGACATTAATTGATCGTAAGCTAAAAGAGTTCATATTCTCTCTCTCTCTCTCTCTCTCTCTCTCTCTCTCTCTCTCTCTATTTTATATATATATATATATATATATATGTGTGTGTGTGTGTGTGTGTGTGTGTTTGTGTGTGTGTGTGTATGTGTGTACTTATTTTTTGTGTGAACTACGCATTATTATTGGTAGAACTTGTGCCCCAATTAAGTGGAGGTAGAGTGACCGCCCACGTTGTTTAACATAATCTTTTGCATTGAGCCCAGATGCTTTCATCGTCCCTGTAGGACCATTACCGCCATGAAACTTACTGACGCAACAAGAATGGTTCTATCCTTTGGCTTACTGGTGTTTTAGGCAGCAGCCGGCCCTAATGGTCCATTGTTTCCTTCAACCTAACGAGGATTACCCAAATGGCTAGGTAACACTTGCTGTAATGGCACAATATACAATGGGCCAGAATGACTAAAGCACAATATTTTTTCTTATTTAAGTTATATTATGTATATTTTAACAAAATCATGAAAATAAAGAAAGAAATTAATCACATTTTTTTTTTATAGATAGAATATTATTATTCTGGATTTAGTGTTTCTGCTTTTCATTATTCAATTGAAGTAGTAAACAAATAATCATATGGGTATGTGATTAAAAAATGTTTATGTATGAATAACATTAGTTGTACCGTTTAATGAAATACCACCTGAAATTTTATTCATATTAATCCGAATAGTAGTCAGTAATTAGTGAAAATAGTTAGACATCTCAAAATAAACTCAGAAGTTTTTTTTTTTAAATTATCATTCACGTAAGTTTAAAAATAAGTAAGGGTAGTTGGTTGACTCTTTTGTAATAAGGAAAAAATCTTTTTAATTTAGGTATGTTACAATTCTACGTCATCAACGCAGCAAACCTATTAGTTTCTTCCCTACAGTGTGGCTGTATAAGAATGCAATATGAGAAAAAGACATTACTTAGCATTTTCATTTATTATAATGCTTGAGCTTCATAAATAATCTTGAAGAGTAAGGAAGCAGGGAAAATATGAAATCAATCCTAATGATCATAGTCAGAATTGAATTTGATTTTTTTTAGTATAAAATATTATAAAGGATATCCCAACTTCTAGTGATAATTCATGGGTGTCTATTTGAGAAGCCTTCAGCTATTCAATGTAAATGTCAGATATAATTTTACCATAACCTTTATCATTTTTACATTTTAAAAGCATAGTTTAAGTTCATCCGTAATATAATGATGAAATCGGTTTAATCAATAATAACTTGAACTGTATATTGAATGATTTGTAAATCTATCTATCCTCACTTTTTTTTTTTTTTAGTTTTACCTTTTTTTTATTTTGACTTTTTTTTCTGAGAGCAATGACGATTAAGGCATTTCTTGAGGATAATTCTTAGCCAAGCAGTGATTGGGTAGATATAACAGGAAGCCCCTCAATTAAATAAGTCTTTATACGCAATGATATTCTAAACACTTAATGATATAAAATATATATGAATAAAAAGGAACGAGGGTTAAGCCAACTAACTCTTTAATAAAGAATATATTTATGCGTCTTTTGTAAACTATTCGAATATTGTGCTCTAAAAACGCCCACCTACTTTAACTTTTTTTATGAGAAATAAATGCTAATGCAACATAAAATCCTTTTACCTTAAAACGCTTTAAAACTCGGTGAGAGAGAGAGAGAGAGAGAGAGAGAGAGAGAGAGAGAGAGAGTGGTGTTCATGTGAGTATTTTTCTCACATACGTTTTGCTTTGTACTTTTCTTGATTTTACACTCCATAATCGAGTTTATTTCCATTTTCAATATGTTTTCAGTAACCGGATAAAGGAAATATGCAATTCTAGTTAGTTCTTCATAGTTTTCATAATTTCCTTGGCAACAGTAATATATCTCTTTACCTCCAATTTTTATTCTTTTCTTGAAATTTCTCAAAAATTATTTTCGTATCCTCTTTATTTGAATCCAATTTTATTGTTTTCAATTTTCTTTTTTATATATATATTTAACGATACCTTTTTATGCCTTTTACAAAGGCATAATGACATATCCAGTGGAATTTTCCTATTCACTCAAGAGGTTAACTACTTCAGTGTCTACTTTTCTTTTGGTAAGGGTAGAAGAGACTCTTTAGCTATGGTGGGCATCTCTTCTAGGAGAATGGCAATCCAAAATAAAACCTTAGCTTTCTAGTCTTGGCTAATGCCATACCCTCTGTACCATGGCCTTGCACTGTATTAAATTGAAGTTCTTTTGCTTGTGGGTACACTCGGGCTAGCTTCTTTATCCTCTTTCACTTCCTTTTTTTTTTTGGTTTTAGTAATTTATATATGAAATATAATATTCAATGTTGCTACTGTTCTTAATATATTCTATTTTGATTATCTATCACTTCTTTTGCAGATTATTTACTTGTTTCCTTCCCTCGCTGGGCTATTTATTCCTGTTGGAGCCCTTGTGCTTATAGCAACATGGTTTTCCAACTAGGGTTGTAACTTAGCTTGTTATAATAATAATAATAATAATAATAATAATAATAATAACAATAATAATAATAATAATAATAATAATAAATACAATTTCTGTATCTTCTTTGTACAATCTCTAACATCCCTCTGTTGGAATCCCTTTGGGAACTCCTCTTATTCAATTAATATCCTTTGAAGATTTCCAGCACCTTCCGATGCTGTTTTTCCTCACCCACGATTTCTCTTCAAACACTACGCTAGGGGTTTCCTGCTCCCAGAAGTCCCTTTTCAAACTTGTGTCACTAATATTTTACTTCTCTTGGGATTAAATGTTAACTTGGCTGAACTGTGGGTGTCAGGTTACATGTAGCTTTTGAGATTAAGTTATTGTCTAGCATATGAGAATAGTCTGATAAAAAAAAAAATGACTGGTTACTTATTCATTCGAAGAAGGAAACTATATTTCAATTGTTGGGAATGTATTGTTATATTATTATTATTATTATTATTATTATTATTATTATTATTATTATTATTATTATTATTATTTTTGGAATACTACTACTACTACTACTACTACTACTACTACTACTACTAATACTACTACTACTACTTACTACTACTATTATTATTACTTTCTAAACTACAACCCTAGTTGTAAAAGCATTATGCTATAAAACCAAGGGCTCCAACAGGGAAAATAGCTCAGTGAGGAAAGGATATAAGGATATAAACTACAATATAAGTTTAGGAATAATAATAACAACTTTGAAATAAATATTTCATAATATATTTCCTTTATATTGAAAACACTTATGCTAAGTAAATCCTATTAAGACAAGAAATTAGTTTAATAATAATATAAAAAGCAGTGGAGAAAAGATATTACAAAATTATGTCTTATCTAATTAAAATTAGATATAGAAATCTTTGACTAAGTAGATCATAAAACGAAGAGAGAATGATGATAAAATATCAAATGATAAAAGAAGCTTAGAACATTGTTTTTCATTATAAAGCATATGATAAATAAATTAACCTTCTTTCTATTTTGCCAAACGTAGGAGGTGATTATAATGGCGCCAGAGAAAACAAGCGATTGAGCACCATTGTTTATCTTCGATTACCCTTTGAAAAGAGTTCGGGCCTTCTCATAACAACGTCTGTAAGGAAGCAGCCTTTATTTTCACTGTTTTTTTTTTTTTTTTCATTTAAGTACAAGTGGACTTGAGTTATAAATAATGACAGCTAATTACTTTGATAGATATGCACACACGCGCCAAATGCATGTACACAGATTCAACAATATCTTCCCATCCCCCTTTTCTTAGTTTACAACACGCTGGTAAAGCAATTCGAGAGAAATTGTGGTTTCCGAGCGTACCTCTCGGGGTATCCCCTCTTACCAGGGTATGACTAATTTATCTCCCATCTTGCACTTAAAGTGACAGAAAAGAGATTACATATATATATATATATATATATATGTTTTATATATATATATATATATATATATATATTTATATATACTAAATCTTTTTCCCTTTTTATCAAACAATGATATACATCGGGCCACTGTTTCAAATAGTATCTATTATGGGGGGATTGTATTGGCTGATATTAGGTTGTGGTTGATTCACGACCTACCAAACTTGGGCTAATCACTGTCCCACTCTGCATTGTTTGCTTCTTGACTGGCTGCACCTTCGAAAATTGAAATCAACAGCTTCAAATTGTTTCTCCTTCATAGTTAATCTTAATATTTGCTTACAATGTAATATACTTTTTTTGTGTTTTTCCGTATTATTGTTGTAATTATCGTGATGTTTATGTCCTCGTTGTGGTTTTTACTTCAATTACGTGCAAAGAAATCCTTTTTCTAACTTCTTAATTCAATGATGATATATATCTAATTCATTTCGACATAAAAAGGTTCCTTGGGACTCCAGCGATCCCTCTTTTACTAATGAGGCAATGAATAATGACAAGAAAGGGAATAATATATTTCGGTCCAGTTAACTATGTTTTAAGAACAAAATTAGAAGTAAAAAGATATGTAATATTATGTGAGATATTTAATTATTAACTTTAGCTATTTAATGTTCATTCTTTCGGAGTCAGTAATGTCTCTCTCAATCTGCCCCTTAGCAGCATATGTATTTAATCTCCAGAGAAAGCATATTCAAGTAATTACATTCCTGTGCCATTTGCATGCAAGATTGATTTAATTACTACTTAATTATCTAGACTTCTGCAATATTATCATCGTTAGGTAATCATAGACGTTTACGTAGAGATAATAGAAAATATGTAAGTATGTTGTGTTTGAAAATTCATTCTTATAACTAGTTAAAACTAGCGACCTATAGGAATGAGGGATTGAATTTTCAACAATCACATAAGAAGCAAATTATGAATTCACTTCAGTATCAATAACTATTTATTTATTAATTAAAGGTTAAAATGATTAGGAAGTGGTACAAATTATACTATCATTTTATTTAATATAAAAAGACAACGCTTTATGTCAAATTCTATTGATGGAAAATCCAGTTAAGAAAACATTTCTTTTTTGACCATATACCTTTATAATTTTTCTTTCATCCTTCAGCATTAAAAAGTTTTGCATAATGGTCATAAAAGGTAATTTTTTCTATAGAATTTCTACTTTATTTCATACGAATGAATTATTTCATTTCATATGAAGTGAACCATCTAAAATAATAAGATAGTAGAAATATAGGAACAGGAAATGAATATATGAAGGTTAATAATGAAAGTTTCAAACTCCAATATTCCTCAGCATTTATTAAGGGGAAGAGTTGAAATCAAACATATTGTGCATTGAAAGCAAACTGTCATAGGCATTGTATAATGCAAAACCAATATCAAATAACACTTATAGAACAATGCGTTTATTTTGAGGGCAGACACTGCATTGTGAGTTTATTTGGAGAGAGAGAGAGAGAGAGAGAGAGAGAGAGAGAGAGATAGAGAGAGAGAGAGAGAGAGAGAGAGAGAGAGAGAGAGTCCTCGGTAAAGAAATTTTCGTTCTCTAATTATCTGGATATCATGGGATGTTGAAGTGAAAACCTTTTTATATAATTATAGTGATGGAAGTTTAGCTGTTACTGAGGGATGGCTATCTGTTTTGAATTCATATATAAGAAAGAAGTTCAGTATATATATATATATATAATATATTTATATGCGTATATATATATATATATATACATATATATATATATATATATATATATGTATATATATACATATTTATATATATATATATATATATATATATACATATATATATATATATATATATGCGTAAAAATCACAGGAAAACGTGATGCTCAGATGCAGAAGAACCACAGGGAAAATGAAAATACGAAATATACGATTAAGTCCTGACTAGTTTCGTGATACTTCTTCAGAAGACTGAAGAAGTATCACAAAACTAGTCAGGACTTAATCGTATATTTCGTATTTTCATTTTTTCCTGTGGTTCTTCTGCATATATATACACACACACACACACACACACACACATATATATATATATATATATATATATGTGTGTGTGTGTGTGTTGTGTGTGTGTTTGTGTGTGTATGTTTGTGTGCGTTTGTGTTTATGTGTATGCATAAACAGTGTGTGGCTAAAAGTAAGTATGTTTTCGTGTATGTGTATGCTCTCATATTTCCTTTGTTTGTTATCTAGTCACTTGATATAGTGAAAAGTTGAAAAATAAAAATGTTTATAATGCACCAAATAGTCCGAATTAATTTGACTGGATGGTCTTGTCTATATTTACTAAAATCTATTCAGTTAATATTTGTGACCTTTATAAATTCTTCAAAAGCTGGACATTGTAAGCTTTTCTTTCAGAAATTTTCAAACAAAATTAGTTAGGTGTGCATGACGAACTCAGTAATCTTTAATGAAAATACATTTATATCCTATTTTTTGAAAGAACAAATTCAACATCAAAATAATTTTCTCTGAAATTTTATTTTCTTGTGATTTTCAGACTGGCAAATATTTAGCTCGAAGTCAGAACAACGTCACCAGAAATTGCACCTAAAATATTCATGGAAATTCGAGGTCAGTCCTTCTTCCTATTTTATATTTTTTCTTTCTCTTTTCATGAATTTTGGAATTTTGGTAAATGTCATAGTAGTTGTCTGCTGTAGTTAGTTTTATTTTAGGAAAAACAGTATTGCAGGTTTTAAATAGTTAAATAGTTAGTGCTTAATGCAGAAACTCTTACTTAAATTTATTTTCCATTTATTTTGCTATTTTCTCGATTTTAGCTTATCAAATAGTAATGATATTAACAACAACAACACCTCCAACAACAACAACACCAACAACAACAACAACAACACCAACAACAATAATAATAATAATAATAATAATAATAATAATAATAATAATAATAATAATAATAATAATAATAATAATAATAACAACAGAAATACTTGCATCTTCATCACATTTTTCATTCTGTCTTTTAATTGCTCTACAACTGCAAAATACTATCAGCTCTTTATGAGTACTAGATATCGTATGTAGAATATAATTAATTATTCATTATTACCTCCGTAAACGAAGTTTGAAGTAGGTTATGTTTTACCACCAGTTTGTGTGTTTGTTTGTTTGTTAACAGCTTCCTTGTCACAATTTTAATCACAAATTATGAAACTTGCAGGGATTAACTTTTATATGAAGATCTGGAAATGATTAGATTTAGGAAGGTCGAGGTCAAAGGCCAAGTTACGATCAAACAATATGTTCAATTCACGTAGTCAGACATAAGTTTGGCCATCGTTGTGACACACACTTCAAACTTTGTTCATATTTAAGTGCATGAAAATCCACGCCAAGTAATACATATTAAGGTCAAAGGTCAAAGGTTAAGGTCAACGTCTACTGAGTGCCCCTCTAGTTGCTAATGAGACCAATTTCGAACAGTTAATGGATCATTCATAAGAAGCATCCAAACGAATCTTCATTTAAATCGATTTGATGCAATCAAAAGGTGCTTTAATTAATCTCAAGTCCCCGGAGCCCCTTGGCGTACTGAGCGAGGCATTGCAATTGAGATAGTAAATGCATTTCCATCGTGGTTCATCTCCTCCTACAATATGCATTCAAATCATTTCAAATGATTGTTGCGATGGACGATGTGGGTAACGTCCCTGACTGGTGATCACCAGACTGGGGTTAACGTCCCTCCTAAACTCGTTAGTTTCTTTGGTCGCTGCAAACCTCACAATCCTTGTGAGCTAAGGACGTGGGCTTGGTACAGCCTGTAGGTCTATCTGCTGAGTCATCAGCATCCATTGCCTGGCCCTCCTCGGTCATAGCTTGGGTGGATAGGTGGCCTTGGGCACTGATCGTATGTATATATGGTCAGTCACTAGGGCATTGTTCTGCTTGATTGGGCTTTGTCACTGTCCATTGCCTCTGTCGTTCATGAGTTGCCATTAAACCTTCAAATCTTTAAATGCCGATATTGATATATCAAATCAGATATATCATTAGAATAGAGTATAGTAGAGGAAGTTGAATATCAACCCAAAAATATAGAAAGGATATGTTTTCTTTCATGTTTTTTGATTCAGAAAATACAATTTTGATTCAGACAGAGAAAGTATATCGATAATTATATAAAACTCATCTGCCTATATTAAATTTTAGCACTTGATATATTCCTTTTTTTTTTAGTTAATCTGACATTCAAACCACAAACATATTAATCATATATTTTATTTTAATTCTAATATTGATTATCCAAGATGTCAATTTGGACCATTTTAAAATATTACAACGTTCAATCTAGTAAATGTCTCCCATTCAATTTTTCAAGAACCTAATTCATATTAAAAATGAGAGAGAGAGAGAGAGAGAGAGAGAGAGAGAGAGAGAGAGAGAGATTTTAATAAAAGCCAGCCAACACTCGATATAAGTCGAGAGTTGAATGAATATGGTTTTCTATGCGAATGTAATAAGAGACAAAAGCCAAAGGGACAGAGCTGTTCTTCATTGCTTATATTATTGGATACGAGTTTTGTAATACGAACTTATTGTTTACCGAGGTGTTGTGCGTTATTTGTAAAATATGATTAACTAAATTCTATACAGCTATATGGATTTGATACTCGTTATAATTATTGACAGTAACTCTCTTGAAATATATCTGTATTCCGTTTTTTTCTAATCTTTTGAAATGCAAACTCTTTAAAATATGATTAAACTGATTGAATGCAGCATTATGGCTTTGCTGCTTGTTATAATTATTGACAATAACTCTAAAAATATATTTGTATTCGTTTTTTATCTAATCTGGGGTTTGGCATAACATTAAAAAATGCAATCAACCATATTTAAGGCAACTATATCGCTTTGATACTTGTTATAATTATTGAAAATAACCCTCTAAACATATATCTGTAATCCATTTTTTTCTACTTTGGTGTTGTGCATAAATTTTGAAATATGATCAACCAGATTTGAGGCAACTTTATTGCTTTGATACTTATTATAACTATCGACAATAACACTCTAAAAATATAATTGTATTCAACCTTTTTTTCTACTCAGGTGTTGTACATAACATTTAGAATATGAGTAAGCAGAGGAATAACAACTTTATGGCTTTTATACTTATTATAATAACTATACCTCTTTAAAATATATTTGCTTTTCATTTTTATTTCATACTCTGGTGGTGTTCATAACCACTATGAATAAAATGATTAAGTGTAGTTTCATGGCTATGATACTTGTTATAATTATTGACAATAACTCTCTAAAAATGTATTTGTATTCCACCCTGTTTTCTGACCTGGTGTTTTGGCCTAAGTGGTAACATCTCTTACTGTGGAATGCAAAACTGGGGTTCGAGTCCCGCTAAAATGAATGCTTGATAATGAATATAAAACCCTTAATGAGAACTTTTATGATTTCTCGGGAGGAGAGAGAGAGAGAGAGAGAGAGAGAGAGAGAGAGAGAGAGAGAGATATCAACGTATTATTATTATTATTATTATTATTATTATTATTATTATTATTATTATTATTATTTATTATTATTAGCTAAGCTGTAACCCAAGCTGGAAAAGTAAGATGCCATAACCCCAATGGCTCCAACAGGGAAAAATAACCAACTGAGGGAAGGCAAAAAAGAAAAACCTACATCAGAAGTAATGAATATTCAAATTAATCTATTTTAAAAGCAGTAACAGCATTCAATAGATCTTTCATATGTAAACTATAAAGAGAGTCTTATGTAAGCCTGTTTAACATAAAAACCTTTGCTGTAAGTTTGAACTTTAGAACTCTCTTTGCTTTGAAAAGTATGTGATATAATTGTCATGCAGTAGGAGAATAAATTTCTTACTAAGTAGGTGATATAATCGTAAGCCAGTAGGAGAATAAACTTATTATAAAGTACATGATGTAGTCTCAATTCAGTAGGAGAATGAATTTCTCAGAGATCCAGTAGGGAAATAAATTTCCTAGAAAGTTCATGATATAATCGCAATTCAGTAGGAGAATAAATTTACAATAAAGAACGTGATGTAATCGCAATCCAGTAGGAGAATGAATTTCTTATAAAGTACTTAATATAATCGCAATCCGGTAGGATGATGCATTTCTTATAAAGTACGTAATATAACTACGATCAAGTAGTAAGTTAAATTTCTTACAAACTTCGTAATATAATTACGATCCAGTAGGAGGATAAATTTCTAATAAAGAAAAATGAAAACCTAAGTTAATCCTTATGTCCTTTTGAGCTAAAACATTTTCTGATAAAAGAATAATATATTTTGGAAAGGATATTTCCAAACGTTTTTACGCCACAAATTTTGCTTGCAATTGCTATGTCCTGTATATATAATCGATTTCGAAAAGCCATGTTAGAATTACAATGTTCGAAGAAATTGAAAATAAACGTTTATAAAATCACATCAGAATTTTCGATATTTCAAAGAGAGAAGTCGTGAGTTATATATGATTCATTTTGACTTGAAAAATGTTCCTTGTAATTCCGGGTGTCATTCTTTTGCCGGTCAGGGAATAATTGATTACACGAAATATATATATATATATATATATATATATATATATATATATATATATATATATATTCTTCGGTGCAGGAAACTAGATATTTGAATAAATTACTTATACAAAATATTTGATTCTATCTTATAAGTATATGTATGTACTGTATGTATACATACATATATATATATATATATATATGTATATATATATATATATATATACATATATATATATATAATATATACATATATATATATATATATATATATGTGTGTAGATATATATGCACTGTTCGATTACAGTTATAAGTAAGACATATATATATGTATATATATATATATATATATATTATATATATATATATATATATATATACATATATATATATAATATATATGATTGTGTATGTATGCATTTATGTATGTACGCACCAACCTTATACATATGAGTAGATGCAAAAATGAAACTAAGTATCATAAATAAAATTATTTTATCTAATGATTAAAGATTATAGTTACAATATTACAAATGGCTTTTTCTGTTTAAGACATATTACTCATATCTCAATTAAATAAATTCTTTTTTATATAATTTTGAACAAAATTTAAAATATATTTCCCCAACACTCCCGTGAGAATAGGCGTAACGAATGAACATCGAAGTTAAATGAATCATTAGAATAATTATTGGTACTACTTTTTTTTTGCCAGTGAAGTAGTATGAATTTGATCATAAAAAAGAGATCAGTTATTAGAGAAATATTTCATCAAAAATGAAAGTGAAAGGTGTAACATTCTATTTATCGATAAGAGAGCATTTAACATTAGTTTTATATGCCCTACCATGATGCTATTTGAAAGAGTTCCTTTAAAAACGAGTCTAAATAATTTTCCTTAATTGGTCTCTAATAATATAAGAGAGACATTGAATAATGCCATTGCAATGTACGAGATTTGTTTTATTATAAAGTCACAATATACAAAATAAAAAAAAAACAGTTAATTCATGTTTATTTTGTTAATCAATAGAGATATAGAGATAGAAATATATTGCTTGTGAAATATACATTCAATCATGAAAACTTAGAGATGTGAAAGAAGACATATTCAACTTCACCAGTCTATTTTATCAATTACACTTCTATACTTTCCTGCAATTAACTGGAGCAAATTTAGACGCAGCCATTTTTGTTACATTCTGATAAGAAAAATGAATTAAAATGACATATTAAAGGAAATATCTCATCTTATTTTAAATAAGTTTTGCTACCCCTCTCTGTATTATCATACTACTTATAACTCATTAATTAAAGCTGTACAAAGAACGTACTTCAGTCTTTACCTACAGTTTAGTCACGTCACGTAAGTGCAAAAGTAAGGTTTATTCTAAATTTAATCACAAATAAAGTTATTTCACAATTTAATTAAACAACATGAAGTAACATATTCTTTTTAGGTTTGCTCCCAAAACATTACAATGAAAGGAAAAGAAATATAAATAGAAAGAAAAATAGAAAGCAATAGAATAAAACAACTTCTCTTTTATTCCAGCTGATGGTTTTCCTGTCTGCCACTGTCAAATTCGGCTTTTTGCTGAAACTGAAAGGCCAGTTTTTCTTTTATATTAACTTTTGTTTCCTATTTCTAGAAATAGACATTTTATTTAAAATATGTTTGAACGTTTAATGTTGTGCTCTTAATGCTGGGATCATTAACTGTTTGTTTTTATGAAGAAAGTTGAAAAATTCAAGATCTGTTTTCCTATTTATGAGATTCAGGTATTTTAAGCTAATCTCCTTTATTGTGAATCAACACATTTTAGAAAGCTGAACCAAACCCAATAAAACAAAAACAATTTTATGTTCGTAAAAAGATACTAAATCTCATCATATACATAAACAATATTTTACTCATGTTTTCTGGAACGTTGGAAGTTGAGAGAATATTTATTCGAGAATTGAGGGTAGTATTTCACGTGTGGAGACTAAGGAATCTCTTGTCCTTAATATAAATGTATACATAATCACACATGAGCCCACAATCTCTCTCTCTCTCTCTCTCTCTCTCTCTCTCTCTCTCTTATATATATATATATATATATATATCATGGAGTTTCATCACATTGTAAAAATTCTATTGCTTTTTTCATTTTTATTAGATCTCTCTCTCTCTCTCTCTCTCTCTCTCTCTCTCTGCAATTAAACTATTAAATCATGCAATACTACTAAAGTATCTTAAAAGACCATCATTTCCAGAATACCAAACAGATAAAAAAGATACTTATATCTCGTGTAACTTCTTCAGCCACATCAACAACTTCTTTTAGGTATGTAATTAAATGAGGTAAAACATTCTGGCTGCATTTTAAATAGCTAATTACTCACTGCAGGCTCATCAAATAATCATTAATCACTGATGCGTTAAATGTTTTCCTGCAATGCATTTATGGTCGATATTAAAGCTCGTTAGTAATAGGTGCATGATCCTTAATAAGTTCATATCTGCTCGTTAGATGCAAGATGGAGTATTATCCTGACAGCAAACTTGAAGGCAAATGATTTTGTGTTGCACAGGCTGACATAAGTCTTTTTGCAGTCTATAGATGAATTATCTGTTTTAATATTGTTAATATTTCTTTAGAACTTCATTTCAATTTTTCATTACTTCGTGTATCGTTTATTTATTTCCATGCTTCCTCTCCTCACAGGGTTATTTTTCTCCGTTGGAAGTCTTTGTCTTATAGCATCTTGCTTTTCCAACTAGGGTTGTAGCTTAGCTACTACTACTACTACTACTACTACTACTACTACTACTACTACTACTACTACTACTACTACTACTACTACTATAAATAATAATAATAATAATAATAATAATAATAATAATAATAATAATAATAATAATAATAATAATAATACTCTTCCCATTGATATAACTTTCTAGTTTAATTGTTGCCATTCTCTCTCTCTCTCTCTCTCTCTCTCTCTCTCTCTCTCTCTCTCCCTTAGATTCCATTTCTCAATGTAATCAGGTGCATTGAAGGAAACAAAATTATAAACCCTTTTTATCTTTAACACGTTTCTTTCATAATCATTGAACAATTATTACCATGTTTTAAATTAAGTTAATCATAATTACTAACCAAACTGAATTTAGTTAGGTAAAATCTTGATAATCCAAAACCAAAAAAAATTAGTGAAGGAAATTATCTCAATAATGCTGTTTTTTGACGGATCTGGTGTGGAACTTGAATCAAGTTACGCTATATAATCCGTGATATTTATAGTTAGAACGTTTCAAACTCTATTACAAATAATATTAAAATGAAAGACAATATATTAATTATTTTCATGAAGTTACATATTGAATGGTGGTTGTAGCAATGAAAATATCATTAGGGGAGAGGACTAATCAAGTTAACCACTAAACAATTTATTGCATCCGGTATTGGAATGAGGTCATAATTAAACATTTATCATACTATTAATGAAGGTAGTAGTATGATCAAATTTATATGCAATATACCATGGATAATAATAAATTTAATTACTCTGGTAAACTGTAACCTACAATACACAAACAGATATTTTGCCTTAATTCAGGTATCTGAATGCATATGGAAACATTATGTTTTTCAGTGTTGAAGATTTTGTTGTTGGCTATACCATGAAAATTACCTATATTACCTTATCGCTCTTTATAGCTTTGTGTGTAATTACATGTTATTGTTAGATAACGAAGACACAATTTAGTGAAGGCTTATTTTAGACAAATATTTTTTTTCATATTTGTTTAATGTTGAACATACTAGAGAGGTACTCAGTAGATCACAGACCTCTGGCGAGGCAGCTTATATCTCGACCTTGAGCTTGACCTTTAACCTTAACACTTAATAATAGTGTATTTTCATACACTAAATATGAACCAAGTTTGAAGTCTCTGTGACAACGATGTCAAAACTTACAGCTGATTACGTAAATTGGACATTTTGCTTGACTGTGACCTTGACCTTTGATCTTGACCTTCAAAACTTCAATAATTTCCAGATTTTTACACACACAGTTAATCCCTGCAAGTTTCATTATTATACGATTAAAATTGAGGAAATGAATATGTTCACAAACAAACAAACACGCAAGCAGGCAGCTGTTCACAAACAAACACAAGCAAACACACAAATAGGAATGAAAACATAACCTCCTTACAACTTCTTTGGTGGAGGTAATAAGTGGCATTTCCCAATTCAGAGTTCAAATTAACTTAGTTATGAAACATATTTACAGTATGATGAGGCATCAGCTGAACACATTCACTCACAAAAGCGAGATTAAATAATTTGCAACAGAAAACTTCAGTTGGAATTCCCCTGGATATTCCAGCCTTAGTTAATGAACAACGTGCATTGTTCGTCAGTTATTTATTTTCCAAGAACGTTCCAGAATTAACTGGAAGAGTTAAACAAATTATCCTCCATTAGCTGTTTTAATGAGCTTTGATAGTTTTGCTCTGCACTGGGGAGTGTTTGCTTAAACTGCAGGAAATTAGAAGCTATAATAAAGTAGGAATATTTGCACAAAATAGGAGTGGCCTGAAAAAATTATTTCAATGTGGTGATTAATGCTTTGTGAAAGTTGAATAACATAGTGGAATTTTGAGAAACAGAGAGACATCCCTGATATATTGCATTTATCTTGACGAACATATGTATATATGTATATATATATATATATATATATACATTTATACACACACACACACACACATATATACATACATACATACATATATATATATATATATATATGTATATATATATATATATATATATATGTATATATATATATATATATGTGTGTGTGTGTGTGTATATACATACATATATATATATATATATATATAATCATGAATAGAAGAATCTCTCAACATAGTTTATCAATAGGAAATCTTTGCATTCCTCGGAAATCTGGTAGATCTCCTCACTTCTCATCCATAAATTGAAAACATCAAATAATCACAAAGGTGTTTTTCTCCTTTAGATTAGTAATGTAAAAAATAAATAATATTAACATAGCTCGTTCAATTTTATAAGAGAAAATTGTCCTTGTGTTTTGATTCACAAAAGTAAGAATAATTAATTCATTGGGTAAGGAAAAAATTACTTCTGCTTAAATGAAAAAGATGACAATTGGAATAAATTCTGTTGTGATTAGAGAAAAATATACTATTAAAATATAGGTTTCTTATATCAAAGGGATTGAACTCCCTCTTTCCTGTGACAAAGTGATGTCACTAGACTACACTTGTGGAAAACAAGAACGAACAAAACGAGGAAAGGATTTGTCATACTTCCAGTGAAGGTAAACAGTTCTGAATATAAACGATGTAACAGCTGTGCCCTTTGTTAAAAGGAATTACTAATAAAAGGAGAATTCTGACAACTATATTTACATTATATACAATTGATGAACAGTAATTGAACGTAAATAAAGAATTATCATCATAGATTGAGTATTTTCGAGAGATGCGTAATCTTCTGTTTTAAAATTGTATATAAAAGTTATTTACATATACAGAAAAGCTAACTAAAAACTAAGAATTCTGACAATGAATTATTTAGCAGAAATGGAAAGGTTTCTTTATGAAAGCGATGATGCACGATCTGCCAGACAAGGGGCAATAAAAAAGAATGATGCAAGTCTATAAAGTCAGAAAGTGTCAAAGATATTGTTTTTTTTTTTTTTATTTAGGAAGTCTTTAATAGATAGATACTTAAACAATAAGAATATATAGAAAGTCAAATAGTATCAAATATAAGGTTTTTAATTTAAAAAGTTTTTAACATATTTATACCAAAATGTTTGCAATGTATAATAGACGTTATTTTTTCCTTGCTGTAAAAGTATTTAATACAAAGAGTTAATAAACCAATTTAAGTATACGAAACTGATTACATGATGAGAGAGAGAGAGAGAGAGAGAGAGAGAGAGAGAGAGAGAGAGAGAGAGATTGAAGAGGGGTGGAAAGGTTAGCTTAGACATTGAAAATCTGAATACTTTTGTTATCAAAATTAAGAAGAGTTCTTTAATGATTATGAGCCTTTTATGTGATACCACTGAACCCCAAACATGTCCAATACGGTAGTTTAACTTATATTAAAACATTTAAAAAGAATACTTATTACTATAGAATAGCCACAATTTATTAGGCTTTGCTTATGATTTAAACCATGTGATTTAAATCCAACAGTAATTATCAAAATTCATAGGCATGAAATATTTCTTATTCATATATTTCAATTAAATTTTTAATGAATCATAATAAAAAAATTCATACCAATCTCTTGGCACAGGTTTCTTTAAAAATAGATAAAGCGATTCCAAACAAAATAATAAAAGAAAAGTGCTCAGCCATTTTTTTGAATGATGTCAAGATCATGGTCATAGAATCAGGGATGCGTTATTCATAAAACCTGGTTTTATAAAACATGAATTTTATATTTGCAAGAAAAATAATACAAAATGAATTACGCTTCTTGAATTATGTGAAAATCATGGTTATAAAATCATGGTTGTGTTATTCATGAAACCAGGTTTTGTATGTAAATCATGAATTATATATTTGTAAGAAAAAAATGGGAAAATGCATTGTACCTTTTGAATGATACCAAGATTGTGGTCATAAAATCAGGGTTGCGTTATTCATAAACCTAGAATTTGTAAAACAGGAATTATATATTTGCAAGAAAAATAATAAAAATAAAGGAACTGTACTTTTTGAAAGATGCTAAGATCATGGTCATAAAACCAAGGTTGAGTTACCATAAAACCAGGTTTAGTAAAGAATAATAATAAAAAAAAATTCATTGCCCTATTTGAATGACGCTAAGATCATGGTCATGAAATCAGGGTTTTGTTATCCGTATATGAACGAACTTGACCAGATATGGAGCATAAAATTTGCAAGTTACGATCTGAAGCAACATTTTTTGTGTTCTTCAAGCAATATTCGGAGGGACTCTCCCTCTTGCCAATAAGTTCACAATAAATGCAGAACAAATTGAACCTATATTTTACCCTCGATGTGGAAGCATTTTTGAGAGAGAGAGAGAGAGAGAGAGAGAGAGAGAGAGAGAGAGAGAGAGAGAGATTATAACAAATGACTTTTACATTGAGGCATGTTACCGATTAAAACAACAACAACAACAACAATAGTTATTGTTTATCATTCGTAAAGGAAGATAAACTCTAAGTATTTATGAAAATGACTTCGTTCTTCCAAAATAATAATAATAATAATAATAATAATAATAATAATAATAATAATAATAATAATAATAATAATAATAATGATGATAATAATAATAATAATAATAATAATAATAATAATAATAATAATAATAATAATAATAATAATAATAATATACTTGATGTTTTTATAAAAGGAAGTGAGTTGACATAAGAAATTAAATAAGAATCCTTAAAGATTATATTAAGATTTATTACTGAAAAATATTATACTTCCGTTCCTTACGCCCACTGTTTTTTTTTTTTTTTTTTTTTTTTATAATACTTTTCATAAACAAAAATATAGAGATATTTGTATTTAAGGAATTCCGCTCTGAAATAAGAGGATTATAGACTGAACATTAGCGTGGGTGGAAATCAATAGGATGAAGGAGAGTCAAAGATATGTATTGAGACACATTTTTTCTTTTCTATTTCTTGTGAAATCTCCATAGTTATCAGGAAATAAATAAGAAATATATTACTTTTATTTTGCTCAAATGATTTTGTAGATAATGTATGTAAAAAAATTATTTTTTTCAGCTAGTAATAATTCAATATGAAAATAATTCAATAGGAATATACCTGTATACGAAAACTTTAGTACACAACTCGCCAAATATTTACAAAGAAATGCACACACACACACACACACACACACACGTTCAAATAAACACACAAACACACATGCATTCAACCGTTTCTACCACCTCCCTTTTACTAGGTAATTTCAACCTTCTAGTTCTGGCAATTTGTGGGATATTCTTGGTTTCTGAGTGCTTGCCATATTCTTAGATTACTCTAAGACTCTGTACCTGAATTAGTCTTAATACTGTGTTTGCTTCGGAACCAGGTTCACTCCAGTCAAGATAACACTAAATCATATTATATCATGAATCATAAAACTAGCTACATATTATGGTATTTCATGCCAAATAAATAACATCTTTCCCATTTATAAAATCGATTTAAAAAATTAACAAGAAAGTTTACACCTTCCCAGCAAACTACATTCACCTCGACAATTTCTTAAATATGTGCAATCGTCTATATCACCCTGTCCCTTCCTTCCAGTTTCTTAAAGGCTTTTCAAAGGATGTTAGAAACACTAAGATTTCTTCGAATCCATTCACGTAGATATAATGTTTCCAGAAGGAGTTGATGTAGTTAAAGTTTAGGGACGTGAACTGAGGCGAAACAAAGGAGAGAATTGGAGACGTAGTTTTCCTCTATGAAATAATGGATGGTAAAATCAAAGAACCTCTCCTGAAATTTCACGGTGATTTTAACCTTCTGTTTCCTAATGGCGAGTAAATCTTGAATTTCATTTACTGAGGCTACTTTTTGAGAAAAAAAAAATATGTGCGTAGCTTTTCGTAAGGTTACAGTTGTATGATATTCATTTTTTTTTAAAGAAAGGCTCATTACTTTGATTATGCTATGACATAAGATGATAGCATTGTAAGGTAAACTGTTTATTTTATAATCTTATGTGATACACTTTTATTTACACACACGGACAGACACATAGATAGAGACAGACAGATAATCAGACAGAGAGGCGCGCGCGCGCACACACACACACACACAGACATATATATATATATATATATATACACATATATATGCATGTATATATGTATATTTATATATATATATATATATATGTGTGTGTGTATATATATATATATATATATATACTGTATATAAGCAAATACATATACATTGTATATATATATATATATATACATATATATATATATATATACATACATATATATACATATATATATATATATATATATATATTTATATATATATACATATATATATATATATATATACATATATATATATGTATATATATATATATATATATTTATATATGTATGTATGTATATATATATATATATGTATGTATGTATATATATATATATATATGTGTGTGTGTGTGTCTCTGCGTATATATTCAGTTATGTACACACACATATATACGAGTATATGTAATGAAGTTAGCAGGTCTTCATTTATATATTTAATATTTTTTTTCATATTACCGTAGATATTCCTGTTAAAAAGTAATATATAAGTATAGTTTTGGGGTCACAGAGTCAGGGCAAAGATTATATAACCCAATTACAAACGGCATTAA